>NC_045030.1:98160152-98172147 GCF_008632895.1 Mastomys coucha
TATAAATAAAGAAAAAAAAAGAAAAAAAAAGAACTGTGTTAAAAATGTCATGGACATTGTTTTAAATTTGTAGATTACTTTTGATAAGAGTGCAATTTTTACAATATTAATCCTACCAATCCGTTACCATGAGAGATTTTTCTATGTGCCCAGTGTCTTCAGGTTCAGTTTCTTTCTACAATCTCTTAAACTGTGGGGAGGATAATCTTTGGATTGTTTGGGCATGGTGGAAGCCATAGCTGGGAATGCTAAGAGGCCTCTCCCACCTGAGATTAGATGTGCGGCTCTGTAGAGGGAGATCTGCTCCATTGCTCCAGCATAGTGGATCCCAATGAGAAGAGACAGTCCATGGTTTTAAGGCATTTATTGTAGAAGGACAGAGAAAGGGAGAGGATAGAGAAGTAGAGGCCAGCCATGGCCACGTGGAGAGAAGGGGGAAGGGAATACAGAGAGGGGGATGCAAAAGAGCCAAGAATAAGAGAGTAAGAGAGGGAGGAGGGGGCAAGCAGCTCCTTTGTGGGCTGGGCCTTCCTGGCTGTTGCCAGGTAACTGTGGGGAGGAGCATATCTGGCTGTTGCCAGGTAACAGAGGTGGTGGTGTCCAGACAGCCTATGTAACTGATAGCCACAGAATTATGGAGCTGGGGTCTGTTGTCAGGAGGCTAGTGTCTGGGAGCATGTCAAACAGGCCTTCTGTCCCTTGCAGAATTATCTGCTGGGTCTCTGGGATTTAAACCTAGCTCAACCAGAAAACAGGCTGCTTTTCACAGTTCCACATGTATATAGGAAGGCTACTGAATTTTGTGTGTTAACTTTGAATCCTACTCCTTTTTTTGAAAGTGTTTATCAGCTTCAGAACTTTCTTAGTGGAATTTTCAGGGTCTCTTATTTTAAAAATCATATTATTGGCAAATAAAGATACTTTGACCATTTCATTTCCTATTTGCATCCCAATTGATAACTATTGAAATTTTCTTAATGCTATAGCTAAGTACATACTGTGTTTTGATTATTATGTGTTGTAGAGAAACATTTTTCTGGGCCTTGTATATTTGGAGTTCTGAATGTTTTCTTTGCCTTGATAGGCAACTTATCCTTTAGGTTGGAGAACTCTTCTTCTACAATTTTGTTAAATATATATTTTCTGTACCATTAATCTGAGTTTCTTCACCTTCCTTATTATTCATTCATTTAGTATTTTCTCAGTGTCACTGAAGTATTCCATGGATGTTTTGTGCCTTGATTTGTTTTGTTTTGTTTTTTTTAATTTTAGATTTAAGATGTTCTTTAAGACATCAAATTTATCTACCTTTCTTTCAAAATTTAACACTCACCCTTCCAGGTTTTGTAATCAATTAGTGGGTCTTTAATCAGCGGATTTTGTTTTACATCCTAATTTTTTATCTCCATATTTATATGTTATGGTTTCCTTTAGATAATCTATCCCTTTGTTAAATTCTACTTGAATGTCTTAACTTATTTTCGTTTTTCTACTTTTCTTTTATTGAAAAGAGATTGTTTTCATATAATATATTCTGAATATGATTTGCCATTTTACAGCTTCTCCCATGTCTTCACTATCTTTTCTTACATTAGATTCCATATCTTTTCTCTCTATATAGAAAAAACAGGTATATAATAATAATAACAATAACAACAATAATAATATCAATGAAGAAAAAGAAGGCAAGACAAGCAATAATAAGATAAAACAACCAACCAGAAGAAAAGGAGCCAAGGGGAAAAATCATAAGAAACACACATATAGTCATAGAAACTCCTGTATTCACACACAAAAGTCCAATGAAAATGAAAAGCCAATAGTGAAATAACAATAGTTGCAAAAATACCTGTAAGGAAATAAAAGAGAAGCCTTGACAACACATTATGAGACAAAGAACCTCCTAAAGTGACATTCAGTTCATTTTGTCTTGGCCATCTACTGCTGAGCAAGAGACCTGCCCTTAAGTGTGGTTTGCATTCCAAGTAAAACTTCACTGGAATAACAATAATTATTATCTTCTGGGGGTGGCTATCAATTGGAGATAACTTCTGGGTTTGTGATGGGCGCTCTGGCCCAGACATATGAGGGCACTGTGCATACTGTCACAGTCCCTGTGAGTGCATATAGGCTTTGGTCCTGCTATGTTTAAAAAATCATTTTTTTTTACTGTTCTTCAACCCATTGTTCTTAAGATTTTCCAATCTCCTGTTTCACAGGGTTCCCTGAGCCTGAGGGGAAAGATTTGATGACAAAGTCCCATTTAGGACTGAACATTCAAATTTCTATTACTCTCTAAACATTGTCTAGATTTGGGTCTCTATTTTTTTTCCATCTGCTATAAGAGGAAACTTCTCTGATGGTGGCAAAGCAAGACACTGATCTATGAGCATAGTAGAATATCGCTAGGAGTCATTACATTGCTACATTCCTTTAGCACATTAGTAGTACTCCAATTTCCTTAAGGTCTCTGGTCTATATAGTTTCAGGTTCTTGCCCACTCAAGTGTCAGGTACGGATTATAAATCATGGGTGGGCTTAAAATACAATCAGATATTGATTTGTTATTCCTACAATATTTGTGCTACTGTTGTTTGAGTGCATCTCACTTGAGCAGGTCACCATTGTAGAACTAGATCAAAGAGTTTGTAGCTGAGATGGCATTTGCCTTTTTCTTATGGTAGTGTGCACATTGCCTATATGTACCATAGATACTAGTTAGTACGGCTGAAAGCTCTATGTAGGGACCAGGTTGTCTTCTCTATGTTCATTGAATTGTGAAGATGTTGTCTTTAGAAACAGGTCCCTATCATAAGCTTGTGGAGAACAACCAATTACTCTGACAATATCCTGGGTTGTTTTGAGTTTGGCCAACAACTCACTTAAATGTAACCCATTCTTGGAAATGAAACTTTCATTTGGTGAAGAGATATTTGGGGCTATATCCCCCATTATTTGGTAGTTCTATTTAGAATACCTGCATATACTTATATATTTTCACCAAATGAAAGTTTCATTTCTAGGAATGGGTTACATCTAATCGAATTGGAGAAATGACATCTTCCACAAATGGTGATGAGAAATCTAGATATTAACATGCAGAAAGAAACTACATCTGTTATGTCTCACCTTGCACCAAACTTGTCTCTAAATGGATCAAAGACATTAACATAGAACCACATATCATAAAACTTCTAGAGGGAAACATATTGAGTATCCTTCAATATATAGGCATCAGTATTAGATTTCTAATAAGGATCTCATAGCAGATAGGATCTCATGAAATTAAACGGCTTCTGTATAGCAAAGGGAACTGTCAAATTATTGAAGCAGCTGCCCAAGTAGTTCAATAAAATAATTATATGTATCAGATAAATTCCTATGTATGTATCAGAGAATTAAATTCTAAATACAAAAACCTTTATATACTTGCTTCTTCTATGCCTGTAGATTCATAAAGTATGCTATATGTTTGGGTGTGTATTCCTTCATTTTGAAAGATACTGTTTCTCATTTCTATGATTCTTTTTCAATGATTTACCATAATATCTACTTATCAAATGTTTTTTCTATTACAAATATACCATTATCACACTCACATAAAGGCCTTTTGGTGATGTATATTTAATATCTCATTAAAACTACATACAGGAGCCAGGCAGTGATGGTGTATGCCTTTAATCCCAGCACTTGGGAGGCAGAGGCAGGTGGATTTCTGAGTTCAAGGCCAGCCTGTTTTGCAGAATGAGTTCCAGGACAGCCAGGGCTATACAGAGAAACCCTGTCATGAAAAACCAAAAACCAAAATAAATAAATAAATAAATACTGCATATAAATAAAACTATGTACAGCTTAAGTTTTCATTAAACTTTGATATAAACTGCCCAAATATTTTCCAAAATGTCTGAATGACTTGACATTCCTACTACTCAAGTAACCAAATGCACAAGGGTATATTTTGACTCCTGGTTCCAAAATTTTTTTATTTTGTAGTTCTTACAACCATGAATACTTGTCCCAGTGAATTGTGGTACATTGTGATAGTGGAGATATGTACATATAATCTCTACTCATCTCTTGAAGAAGAGAAAACAGAGAATCAGAATCAGGAGCATCAACACATCCCTCAAGGACCTACCTCCATTGACCTAATTCCCCTAACCAGGCCCCCACCTTCCATAGTCTGACCACTATTAAATAATTCACTCAAATTGTAAGCTTATCAATAGATTTCCATTAGTTAGGTGAAAGTCCTCAGGACTTAACTATACCTGGAGACATACTCACTTATACACTCAGACATGTACTGTACAAATCCAATTAAGTTGTAAGACAAAGTAACCATCACATTTACCAACAATATCTGAATTATAGATACTATACATCTTTACCAAATAGTGATACAGTATTTTTGAGTTTTAATCATTGTCAAAATCTTTGATTTATGCCTCATTATGATAATTGGCTAGTTACTAATACACCAAGCATCATTTCATTTGCCTGTTTATTATACACTTATCTTTGGATAAAGTCAATTCTTTTCTTTTTACTTTTTAATATAATATTCTTCTAAAGGAAATGTTAGTGTTCTTTTTATATTTTATATAAGTATTTTATGACAGATGTTTTTATATTTTTCTCCTATCCCATAATTTTCTCTTATATTTTCTTAGAGTATCTGTTGAAAAGCATTTTTGAATCATGACAGTACCACTTAATTTTCCAATTTTATGACATATAGCTTTAAGGACAATATAAAAAAATCTTTACCCAGGCCAAAACTTCAAGACATTTTTCATTGTTTTTCCTACAAAATTCATAGCTTTATTTTAATAATTTTAGAATTAGTCTTCAATCTTGAATTAAGTATAGTAAATGATAATGACTGTCATATAAAATCTATAATAGACAAACAAAACACCCTCAAAGCACTGAACATCAAGAAACTACCAAACAAGCCATTTAAAATATGCGTTAGTATTAGACTCCACAACAAAGTAATTAAAAATGTCTAGAAAATACTATTTAGCATTGTCAATATTCCTCAGCAGAAAATGCAGATTGAAACTACATTAAAATTTCATTTCATTTTAGTCAGATTAACCATCATCAGGAATACAAAATATATACAAAAATTGTTGACATATATGTGAAAAAGATAAACCATTTTGCACTACTGGTGGTAGTGTACAAGTAACTTACTACTTGTAAAATTGTTCTGGAGGGTTTCAAAAAAATTTTGAAACAAAACTACCATATAGTCCATCTCAGCTGCTTTACTCCTGGGCACATACCCATAGGACTTTCTAGACCACTACAGTGATACCTGTACATATATATTCATTGATGTTCCATACAAAATAAAAAATTGAAATAGCCTGAATATCTATCAACTGATTAATGGAAATATAGCCCATATAAACAATGGATTTTTATTCAACTATAAAAATGAAATTATGTAAATTCCAAATAAATTAATGGAACTTGAGAATACACACTGCATGAAGTAACACTGGTCCTGCAAGAAAAAAAAAAATCACAAATTCTTTCTTATATGCAGATGCTAAACTCAAATACTTAGTTTTATATGTTTAATTTTGTGATCCTATGGAATTCAGTAAATTGCAATGGGGCATTAGGGAAGATACTTTAAAGTTAAAGAAACAATGGAATATAGATGGAAAGCAAGCCTTATAATGTGAGGCATTTGGTTTAAGCAGGGAGGAAGGTAGAGGGATTCAGGAGACTGAAAATGTGGAGATGGTGGTTAACTAAAATGAAGCATGTATTACAAAGCCATATGTTATCACACTATCTTACAAACCAAACAGAAAAGAAAAACAAACCCAATGCCAAGCATGATACTTACCTTTGAGTTATTGATCAGAGAAGCCTTAAATGCATTCCATGCAACACATATCATTACATTTTCCATTTTCTCTTGGTTAACCACCATAACTAGATGAAGACAACATAACAGTTTGTTTGCAGTATATAGAGAAATAAATCTCAAGCTTACCAGGGAACTGCTCTTCTCCTGGCTAGCCTTTTCCGTGCTTTTGAATGTTATGCAGGGCAATAGAAGACCAAAGGCACCAGTATTTTTACCCAGGCCCATGCTCTGCATCCTACAATATCTATCCATCATACAAAATGGATGCACTGGTACAGTAGTGTCATGGCTGGTTGGCTAGTAACCAGTCCATGATTAATTTGAACACTGATAGAGGCAGGAATTCAAACCTCTTATTATTTTTTTATTGTTTGAACCTATGTAATGGTTTGTCTCATGAGGAAGAGAACACCGGAATAGGTTAGACTTTCTTGCTATACATACCTCTTAATTTAATCCTGATTTAAAAGTCTGTGAATATTATAGTTCCTAAAACAACAGAATGAACCATTTTATTTATTTTTAAAATCAAGCCACAAAATGTCAGAACACTTATATTTTTAAGATATTAATGACTCTAAGAAATAAACAAGAAAATGATCTAAAAAAATGAACCAACACTAATTGTACTTCACTAAAAGAGATGTAGAAATGGCACTTAATAAATTGTTACATGTATGGGATTAATAAGCAGTAAGATGCAAAACAAAACTATAGTGAAATGTCATGCCATAGTCCATAGTATTGTTACTAAACATATACACATATATTTAACTGCAAAATAATGAGTTTAAAAGGTTCCAAACAAATGGAATACTATGCATTGCAGTTGGAAATATAAAACAAGATAGCTTTTATGGTAAACAGTGCAATGAAATTCTATTTACACAAAGTATCTAGAGAAGTCAAGTTCATATACAAAGAAAGTAGAAGTGGGGTCCAGGGGGTAAGGGTACACTAAATGAAGGATCATTGTTTAATATGTACAATTTTTATGTTTCACAAAATGAAAATTTATGGGGGTATATAAAGTCTATGTTTTAATAAGCTTAATTCCCTCAAAACGTATATGAATGGATAAGATAGCTTACTATGTTATGCTCTTAACCATAAGTAGTAGTTAATATAGAGATTTAAATATAGATAACCCAATACAGAATCCATGATTCAATACTTGTGAAACAGAATGTTTTACTTGAGGCAGACATATTACTCACATTAGGTACTTAGCTGTTTTTTTTTAAATTTTTACTAACTTTTCCTTCTACTTCATCTCCAATCCTTCCCCTTTCTCTATTTTCTAATATATGTATTTATTATAGAGAATGTCAAGGATATCCACAAAGAATACCCTGATTCTTTGCATGTTAGTAAAAACATAATCCCACAAATGAGCACCCACATACTATGTTTGTTAATCAGTATCCACAAAGCTGATGCATACAAGTGTGCAGCTTTTTTCACTGCACAACCATATGGTTGAAAAGATATATGGCATATGGGGTCAACGTGTTCTAGCATAATGCTAGATTCAATGTGTAACTTTCTAGTTCATAGCATCTCTCTAGGAACCAATATCAGAATTATATGTATACACTTAAGAAATCATGAAAATATGAGATAAGATTTAGAGTAGTTTATAGTCACAAAAGGACTACATAAGAGATAAATCAGAGGTAAGTGAATTTTTAGTAAGTGAATGAAGCAGAAAGACTAAGATAAAGCACAGTCAGATCCATGTTGGATCCTGTATGTACCAAATTAATTTGTTCTTATAGTAAGTACTGGACAAGGTAGGAAAAAGTAGAGAGAACTCCCCTAAATATGAGTTTACTACATTTAGAGATGAACTCATCTTCTCAAACAAGCTAGCAGTTGATGCTGCTGACCTGGAATCTGGAGTCACATAACTGACAGAGACTACAATCTGTTGAATCTATTATCTTTTTTCAAATAAGTCCTGTATATTTAGATATTATACTTGAGAAATATATGTAGCATGGAATTCCATCATTGATAGTTATGATCTCCCATTTCTACTTCCTCAGTTATTTTATGTTCTCAGGATGCAGTAGCTAGTAAGAGTAGAGTAAGTATTATTGCTCAAAGATGCAGTGGTTGATTTTACATCTTACACTGGAAAGTATAGTAGAATGCAGAGAGTCAGATCTGAAACTCTCTATATGCAAGAATGAAGCTAAGGTTCCTAAGGTCTCTGTATATAAAATAGTGCTTAAATTGTTATATATGAATTTTGGAGGAAGATCAAAAATAAAGTTCATAGTTATCATCTGATTATTTGAAGCAAAATGCATCAGTCTCTTCCAGGATAGTGGCAGAGGCATGGCCTTAAAACCCAGAGACCCAGATACTTATGATAAAACATTGGAAGAGTTTCTTCAAGTTTTGGATTTTATACTAACTACTACTAATAAGTTGCAGCATGAGATCCCCCTGGGCCTCAGATTACATATCTGTAAAACAAAGAAGCTGAATTACATAGTCTCCAAGGTCCTTTAGAGCTATAAAGATCTGAGTCCATAAGAATGAATTGCCCTGATTTGCCATACCCTTGGGATGTCTCTGTAAGTCCAATTTATATAAATGAGATCTAGTAAAACATAACTCAGAGTTTTCTCAATAGTAGGATTTATGGTTGTGCTTTTATTCCCCTTTATCCACTGAAGTCCCATGAAACAGAAGCAGGGGGTGGGAAGATTAACTTTTACAAATCAGCCTTAGTCTTTACAGATGACTAGATGTATTGATCAAAATGACTAGTCACAGTTTTGTTTTATTTTTCTAACCTCAAACAGACTTGTTGGAATGCTTAACATCCTAGACAGTGAATCTCTAGTCAACTAATTCTTTAGCTTTTTTAAAGTGTTTTTTATCATTATTTTTAAGTGAAGGACAAAATCCTTATGAGTATATGGGATTTTTTTTCTTGTTCTTTTCAAATTTCAAATGTATGTAACTTGTGTTCTGATTATTATAACCCCCATCTCTCTAAGCTTACCTCATTACATCTTCCTTTCCCTACAAGTTCTTTTCCTACATTTATGAGAAGAAATTTGTCTGTGTGTGTCTTTGTTTGTGTGTCTTTTTTGTTATCAGTCCCAGTACATTTTACCAAGATCATCCATATGACCATGGACTTTTAGTTATTGGAGCTTCTTTCATATAACTAGAAATTTGTAGCTAGTAAATATTAACTAATAACTAGAAGTTAGTGAGCTCTTCAGTGGATACACTACTAAATGCAATGTCTCTCCTTGCCCAAGAATCTATCTGTAGTCAGTAACAGGATGGTTTAGGTCTACAAGCTCCCCTCAATCCATCCATAATCACTATTAACAGCCTCAGTGTTAATTAGGCATGTTTAAAATGCCAGAGCTGTTTTAAGATCATGACTGCATTGGCTGTACAGTGGCCTAAAGACAGCATTCATTTCCCAGCCCTCTGTCTTCCAACTTTTACATTTAGTCTACTCCTTCTTCTGAGTATTCCATAATCTTTACAGAAATAGACCAAGTGTCATGTTAAGAGCTAAACACTCAACCATTACTTTTGTTGTGTCATGTTAAGAGCTAAACACTCAACCATTACTTTTGTTTAAAACTTGCATTTTAGTCTCTGCATTGCTGTTTTACTTTATTTTGTTTTATTTTTAGTTTAATGTATTTTAATAGCAAACTTACAGGAACAGTACAGTACTTGCAATATCTCTTTCAAGAGGAGACTCCAAGGCCTGGCACTGTTACTGATGCTGTGGTGTGCTTGCAGACAGGGGGAGTGTTTCTGTTTCTCCACAACCTCTCCAGTATCTGCTGTCACCTGAGTTTTTCATCCTAGCCATTCTGACTGGTGTGAGGTGGAATCTCAGGGTTGTTTTGATTTGCATTTCCCTGATGGCTAAAGATGTTGAACATTTCTCTAGATACTTCTCAGCCATTCAATATTCCTCAGTTGAGAATTCCTTGTTTAGCTCTATACCTCATTTTTAACAGGGATATTTGGTTCTCTGGAGTCTAATTTCTTGAGTTCTTTGTATGTATTGGATATTAGCCCTCTATCAGATATAGGATTGGTAAAGATCTTTTCCCAATCTGTTGGTTGCCTTTTGTCCTATTGACAGTACCCATTGCCTTATAGAAGCTTTGCAATTTTATGAGGTACCATTTGTTGACTGTTGATCTTAGAGCATAAGGCATTTCTCTTCTATTCAGAAAATTTTTCCCTGTGCCCATGTATTCAAAGCTCTTATGAACTTTGTCTTCTATTTGTTTCAGTGTATCTGGTTTTATGTAGAGTATTTTTTTTATCAAAGTCAGTCCCACAGTATTTATTTATGCAGCAAGCTGTTATTCTTATTATAATAAGGCCAAAGAATGGAAAGATTTTCCAAATTTCACAATAACACAGATAGACATATCAATGTCACTTAATGTTTTCCAGAAAGTCATTCCTTATTTTCAAATCAGAAAATGTCATTATTATTCATAATATTCATATACATTGTATATAGAAAATATACATTAGCCTTTTATATAATAATGAGAAGGAATTCTTATGAATCTATATATGATAGATATTTTTATTAGATATTTTCTTTATTTACATTTCAAATGATATATCCTTTCCTGGTTTTCCCTCTGGGGGGAAAAAAACACTGTTCCCTTCCCCCTCAACCACTTGGACTTGAGCTTTGTACAAGGACATAAAAATGGATCAACTTGCATTCTTCTATATGCTGACCTCCAGTTGATCCATCACCATTTGTTTAAAAAGCTATCTTTTTTCCAATGGATGGTTTTAACTCCTTTGTTAAAGATCAAGTGATCGTAGGTGTGTGGGTTCATTTCTGGGTCTTCAATTCTATTCCATTGATCCACATGTCTGTCTCTGTACCAATACTATGCAGTTCTGGTACTGTCTTTGTGTCATTTTCTCAGCATGTTATATCTGAATAGATATGTTTTTCTTTAGATTTAGGGAATTTTATTAGAGGTTTTAAATGGATGTATTAGCTATGTCTTTTACCAGGGATGTTTCTACTTTATTTTAGCCTTTAACTCATAGGTATTTCCATGGTGTTCCACAGTTGTTGCATACAATATTCATATTTTAATTTGTTGTTTTTCTATTTTGAATGATGAAGTTCCTCTACACTGTCTTCAAGATCTAGTATTCCATATTTTATATCATAAATTATATTTGTGAGCCTTTCCACAGAAGTGTGTTTTCTGATTAAGTTTAATGATTTATTTTTAATTTCCTGCTTCACAGATTCAGCCTCCAACAGGAAGACAGGGCAACAATTGAGGAAGAGGGAGGCCATCCCACAGTCACATCTCTGACCCATAATTGTTCCTGTCTGAAAGAACTGCAGGGATGGAAATGGAGAGGAGCCTGAGGAAAAGAAGGTCCAGTGACAGGCCCAAAGTGGGATCCAGCTCAAGGGGAGGTCCCAAGGCCTGATACTATTACTGAGGCTATGGAGCACTCAAAAAAAGGGACCTAGCATAACAGCACTCTGGAAGACCCAACAAGCAGCTGAAAGAGTCAAATTCAGATATTTGCACCCAACCATTGGACAGAAACTACAGACCCCTGTTGTTGAATTAGGGAACGCTGGAAGAAGCTGAGGAGAATGGCAACCCTGCAGGAGGACCAGCAGTCTTAATTAATATGGACCCCCAAATGTCTCAAACACTGGACCACTAAACAGACAGCATACACCAGCTGACATGAGGCCCCCACACACACACATTAGAGGACTTCCAGGTCTGTGTTCATTCAGAGATGATGCACCTAACTATCAATAGACTAGAGGCCCCAGGGAGTGGGGAGGTCAGGTGGGTGGAGAGTAGGGACAGCCAAGTGGCAACAGGTAGGTGGGGAAGACATATGGGATGTGGAACAGTCAGAGGGTGGAAGGGGATGGGGCTTAAAATATGGAGTGTAAAAATAAATAATTAATTAATTAAAAAAGAAATATGCCATAATGAAAAAAAATTTCCTGCTTTATTACTTGTCTTAGTCAGGGTTTCTATTCCTGCACAAACATCACGACCAAGAAGCAAGTTGGGGAGGAAAGGG
>NC_045030.1:98172446-98180220 GCF_008632895.1 Mastomys coucha
CTCATGGAGGCACTTCCCCAACTGAAACTCCCTTCTCTGTGATAACTCCACCCTGTGTCAAGTTGACATACGAAACCAGACAGTACATTACTCTTTATATTTACCTTAGTGTTTGAAACTCTTGAATTCAGTTTTTATATCCTGCATTGCCTTTGTTATTTCACTCTGCCATTTTCTGTGTTTTCTTATATTTATTACTTATCTCTATTTTTATTTGTATTTTTATGGCTTTGAAAACATGGAACACATTTATATATTTATAGCTATTCTTTCTAGCTCTGTCTGTTTTAACGTTTAATTAATATGTAATTCCATCATTTATCTCACTCTTCTGTTTTACCCCTCCCATGTCTGCCTCTTCAAAAATTCATGGCCTAGTCTTCTTTAACCATCATTTACACACACACACACACACACACACACACACACACACACGCCTAAAACTTGCTCATTCAATTTAGTGGATATTTTTTATATGAACATGATGTCAGTGATGACCAATCATATTGGCTGGGAACATTAACTCTTCTCAGCAGTTGTTAATTACTTAAAGCTCTCATTTACACTGGGATTTCCACTGTTGGAATTATTCAGGTCTTCTTTAAGCAACAATGTTACGGAGATTTCATGAGTATACTTTTTCTGTAATAGCTAGAAGGTACAATCTTACCACAAACATCCTAGATCATAAAATCTATGTGTTTCCCTTTTCATAATATTCCTAGAACCTCAGGTGGAGAAATTGAGTTTTAGATGTATCCATTAACGCTGGAAACTCAGTCAAGTGTTCTCTGCATTTTGACTAATTGTAGTTTATTTATAATAGCTACATAAAGAATAATCTTTGATGAGGTGTGAGATCTATATTTACCTTATTTGTACATATAAAATAAGTATTTAACACGTAGTTAGGAATTATCCTGGTCTAAAAAAGTGTCAGTAATATTTTTCCCAAAATTTATTACTTCTCTAACCACATGTAGTTTACTATGTTTCTATTTCCTGCCTGTTGAGCTGGATTTGAGCCTGGTTAAGTAGCTGTTTGTTACTACTAAGTTTTCTTTAGATAAATCTTGTCACAGTGGTCATTAATGTGTGCCTTGTGTTTCATTTTAATTCTCCTTATGTTACTAAATAATAGATAATTTAGATGTAGCATATTGCTCTAGTTTATGTTGTTATTTCTGTTTTGGTGAAAAGATCTGGGCACCTGGATTTAGGATATTGTTTTATTGATTTTTTTTTAAATTTTTCATTGGTTATTTTATTTATTTATATTTCAAATGTTATCCCTCTTCCCGGTTTCCTCTACACAAAGCCCCTATCCCATCTCTTCATCCCCTTGCTTCTATGAGGGTGTTCTCCTACCCCCTACTCTCACCTTACCCCCTTAGCACTCCCCTAAGCTGGGGCATCAAGCCTTCACGGGACCAAGGGCCTCCACTCAGAGATCCACCAGGCTCTATATCATGAGTGGTGGGATTAAAGGCATGCACTACCATGAGATGCTCAATGTTTTCTTTCTTCCATTAATGTTGTCTAGATTTTACCATATAAATTCTTAATCCCTGGTTAGGCTACTCATAAATGTTGTATTGTTTTGATATTTAGCTATATTCTAATGTTGAAAAAAAGAAGTCTTATAAAAGCCAGAAATATTTACCTATTGGCCACATATGCTTGCCTTTGGTTATATTTTTTTCAACTAAACCAGGTTATTTTTGATGTCAAGGACACTTTTCATAAAAGATCTCTACATGGCAAAGGATAATTGTTACATACGAGATGTTAATGATGTTAATGTAATGGCTGTATTTTGGTTTAGTTAAGGGTAGTCATACAAAGTCAATTTCTGATTGACTTAGTAGTTTAGTTCTTTTTTAATAGATGCTGTAAACACTCCTAAATTCAACTTCAGGACAATTTGGCCTGTCCAAATGAAATACAGGGACAAAAAATGGAACAGAGACTTAAAAAAAGCCATCTAGAGACCGTTCCACCTAGGGATCCATCCCATCTTCATACACCAAACTCCAATAGTATTGCCAATGGCAAGAAGCACTTGCTGACAGGAGCCTGGTGTGGCTGTTCCTTGAGATGTTCTACCAGCAACTGACCAATACAGATGCAGATACTCACAGCCAACCATCAGGTTGAGCCCAGGGACCCCAATGGAAGAGCCAGGAGATGGACTGATGGAGCTGAATTGCAACCCCATGTGAAGAACAATACCAACTAACTGTCCCACCCAGAGCTCCCAGACACTAAACAACCAAACAAAGAGGGATCCGTGGTTCCAGATACATATATAGCAGAGGATGACCTTATCTGACATCAAAGAGAGGGAGGCTCTTAGTACTATGGATATTTGATGCCCCAGCATAGTGGGATACTAGAGCAGTGAGGTGGAAGTGGGTGAGTGGGTGGAAGGTCACCTTCATAGAGGCAAAGAGGAGGGGAGAAAAGAGGTGGGATGGGGGTGGCTTGTGAAGAGTTAAACTGGAACAAGGATATAATTTGAAATGTAAACAAATATAAATTAATAAGAAACAAGAGAAAATAAGGAGAGCAAATAAACTAATAGTGAGATTAAAACAGGATAGTGAGGGGAATAATAAACGGAAACAGATCCAAAATATAAAAAAGGGGAAGAATGAATAAAAGGGAAATTAGTAGTAAATAATTGGTTTATCAAAAAATGTAAAGGGCCGGGTGGTGGTGGCACATGCCTTTAATCCCAGCACTTGGGAGGCAGAGGCAGGTGGACTTCTGAGTTCGAGGCCAGCCTGGTCTACAGAGTGTGTTCCAGGACAGCCAGGGCTACACAGAGAAACCCTGTCTTGAAAAACAAACAAACAAAAAATGTAAAGGAATAAAGCAAGTCACAGGATACATGAGAATTTCAGTAGGATGGCAAGCTCTGTTTCAAGGAAATAGGATAAATGACAGAAAATTAAGTGGAAACTTAATGGTTCTTTTGAAAGTCAGTTGGAAGATGTTTTGCTGTGGTAAATATGTGAAGGAATGTTTCCCTGAAGAGAACACAGGAGAGAGGATGTTCTGCTAAAACAAGCATATAAAAGGACACATGATGAAAGATTCTTTGCTAAGGACATGCTTGTATTGGCCTATCTTACATTGCATAGGTGAGTTGCATTTGTCAGGATGCCATAGAGAGAAACACACCAAAAGAGTTTCTCATGGTATACTGTGGTTTCTTGCTGCTTCTAAGGACTGGGGCTGATTGGATGCAAATGCTGAGGCAAGTCCTGTGCTGAGGACATATGAGGACTCTGCAGAGTGATGGAGACAGAGCTGTGCAATGCTTGTGGGTTTAACATCTTTGCTCATCTTTGTTTCTCTGAGAAAGTCACAGCTAAAAACTTCGGGTGTTCCTGCTGGCCCCTCCTGCTGACTCAAGCAGAAGTGAGGCCTGGCTGTCTCTGCTAGGTCATGTCACCACTATTGCTAACCCAAGTCTACAGAACTGGACTGTTGATGTATACATGACGTCTTTGTGAGTGGATCAAGCTGCCTGATAATCTGTGAACCTGTTGATTTCCAGATGGGAGTAGCTCCACTCCCCCATATCCTTTCTTTGTCACTACCTCTGGTGCGTGCTGAGTTACCAGGAAGGATAAAGCATGTAAAAATGTCATTAAAAATAAGATTTAAAAAATTAAAATTACAAGAAAACAAAAAAAAATAGAAGTGGGTAGAGAATAATTGTGAGGGCAGGCCTTTATAGTTATAAGTTCTTACTTATTAACAAAATATAATAAATGCAGGGATAATCTGTATAAAAAGGTTTATATAGAGCTATGTTAGGAAATAGCTTGGTTCAAATCCAGTTTGGTTTTCAAATTTCCCATAGTTTTTCTAAAGTCATTGTCAGTGGTTTGTGGTAAACACTGAGGAGAATAATTGTGCTATAGAGAAGTTATTACAGCAAGGGCAGAGTCTGAAGAATTACCAAACATCCTTGAACATTCTGGTTCTTATAATAGGACTGGCCAAGAAGGATCCTCTTTCAGGTAACATAACTTCTTTTTCTCTCTGGTAACCAATAAGGGTGTCGGAGGGAAGAAGTTACCATTGTAGTCAACTTTTCATTACTTTGGTATCACTTCTTCCTTGAAAGCAAAGTAACAGGCTTTAGGTCTCTAATTGTTGCCACATCTTTTGTTGAGATCCCCATAGGGATAAAGGAATAATTGGAGGGGTACCCTGTGTTCTTTGGAAACATACCAATTCACACAATGGAATGTCTATTCTCTATATGTAATAGGTAGTATTGGAGCTTTTATACAACACAAGAACTGGACTCAAGATGTGGGCATTGAGTCCTGCCTGTAGCTTGTTGCCCAGGGCAGCCTCTTTTTTCATCTGAAAACTGTCCTTATAAACTCCTTCAATTTTTCCATTCTATTTCTTCCCGGGATCCATTGTGAGGGCCTTATGTGTGCTCCCATTGCTGGATTTAGTCATTAAAGTTGTTGTCATGGTGACTATCCACTTTCTGCAGTGACCACCCATTGCCTTGAGGGAGGAAGTTGGCAAAACCTTCTTGATATTTTCACTTAAGATTAGCTTTATTATATTTACAAAAGGCTTTTGCATGTTGCCTGCTTAGCAAGGACCAGGGACCATGAACTAGAAAGAGAGAAGACAATGGAAGAGAGGTTGTCTTGTTTTTGTAGGAGAATTTGGCATTACAATTTCCACCCACAATTAATATCCACTTCCAAATCCCTTTTCACAGCCATCAATAGCACACTGTACAGAAATGTAGAGGGTCTATTTTATTTCTGATAAATTCCTAAAAGATCAGGTACAACTAGCACAATCTGATCTTGTTTGAGTAATTTAGGACCATAAAGGCTAGCTCAAGTTCAATTCTTCTCTCCCACAAAGTATTGAAAATTTTATAAACTTTTATGTTTTTTTTTCTTAATGGTAGAAACAAACAGATGAGATATTTCCATTTGCACCTGACATTTATATAGTCCTGGAAAGATTTCCACCATAGGTAGAAGATTCCTTTAAGTAGATCTTTAAGCCTTAGTGAGTCATTTTAGAGGTTATCTGAAAAAGAAAAACAAACTCTATTTTTCTTCTCTTTGTAAATATCACTTCAGTGGGAAAAAAATCAACAGTAGAATACACAGGTATCATCATGTAATCCTGGTTAGGCTCTGTTTAATTTATGGGTTTTTTGTTTGTTTGTTTGTTTTTTTCAGTGTCAGGTACTCAATTCGGATCTAGGAGAAAACCAAGTCTTATCTACTACTTTGGGGGAAGCAAAGCTAGAAGATAGGTAGGAGTAAAGTATTCCTAAAATGGCTTCAATGCCATCTCACCTTACTGTTTTAAAAGCTGCTCAACTGGATCTGTAAAGGCATGTGACAGAAGTAGAACATCAGATCATTTTATTGTGTGGAGTGACCTTAAGTAGATTCCCTTGGTAAACTTTCCGGAAGCATAAAACTTGGCAATAACATGCAATTTTAAATTGCCTTCAAAGGCCAGATACAATCATTATAATCAGTTCCACATGAAGAGGCAGTGAGAAAGGCATTAGTACATTAACAGATATGATTGGGGAAGTGTATCCCACAGTAATAACAAAAGAAGAAAGGTCAGGGGGCACTGTAAAACTATGGAGAGAGTGGGGAGAAACTGGCTTAACTAGAAGGGCATAAATTGGGGCAGAGGAGTTATTACAAGGAAGTGGTTCCTGCTATCACAGAGAAAGAGAAAGATAAATCCCCAGAATAGGAACAGAAATTAATTTTGTCAACATAATGTTTATTCTGTAATCTGTTAGACAGATTTGTGTAAGGTTAGTTCCCTTGCTTTCTGGATTATAACACAAAGAATATGATTTCTCTGTATATTTCCCAAAAGGAGAGTCCCTCTGATAATTCAGGAGATGCTATCTGTGGTATCAACTGTATTTGTATTATCTCCCATTGCTGATGGTATGGGGTGGAAACATTGAATCAGGTCTTCAGCTCTATTCTTTACCATGCTCCTTTTGGGTCATGTTATCAGTTCGGGCATCTACCCTCTATGTTCTCTAGTTTGAGATTTTTACTAAACTGGAAACACCACTGAATCTTGAGTAGAATAGAAAATGAAAACATAGTAGCAAATACAAAAATAAAGTGTTAATAAATAATTGTCTACAGCTACACTGAGGTAGATGCTCAGACAAGCAAGAGTAAATATTTTCAACTGATACATCACTTTACATGTCTTATTGGTATATGTATCCCTCGGAGAAGGCATGAGTGTCTGGAAATTTATTCAGCTGACATTCTAATAATTATATTGCTTATTAAATAACCATTAAGATTGGATTGGAACTACAATCAATTTTAAAATTACATGTATACTCACTAGTATAGTCCAGCATAGAACACATTTCAATGATAAAAATTCACTCAATAAATGTTTATTTAATTGTCTTTTAGAGCTAGGCTTCCAAGTACTGCAATACATTTGAGTCACTGGATTGGAGACATTGGATTGAAGAGGGTGGATGGGAGAACATGCTCATAGAGGCAAAGGGGAGGAAGGAGAGGGCAGATGTGGGATGGGGAGTGTTCTGGAGGGGTAACTGGGAAGTGGGATATCATTTGAGACATAAATGAATGGAATGATTAATAAAATAGATAGGTGATAGATAGATAGATAGATAGATAGATAAAATTGACTTAAAATAGAACAAAAACAAAAAACAAAAAAGAAACTGTCCTAGTTTGCTTTCTATGCCTGAGACAAACACCAGGAACAAAAGCAAAATGGGAAAGAATTGGTGTATTTTGCTTACAGATTGTATCCCTCATAAAGGGATTTTAGGGTAGGAACCTGGAAGTAGTAACAGAAGCAGAGGCCATTAAGGAACACTCTTTATTGCCTCATTTATCATGGTTCTCTCATCTTGCCTTTTTATACAACCCAGTAACACCTCCCTAAGAATGGTACTGCCCATAGTGATTTGGGCCCTCTCACATTTATGATTAATAAAGGAAATGCCACACAGACTTGCCTTTAGGCCAATCTGATGAAAGCAGTGGCACTATTTATGCTCCTACTTCTCAGATCATTCACACTTGTGTCATTTAACACAATACTTACACTATTGATTCTTTGTCAACTTGACATATAAATACTTATTACTAAACCATAAACTGTCCTTTCCTATCTTGTTTGCCCCTACTATATTATTACTATAATAATTACAATATGAAACACAGTCCAACTTTTTAATTATTTTTTTGATTAAAATAACACATTACACTCTCTCTTTTCTCCATCTACTCTTTTTATGTACTCCTTCCTCCCTCTCAAATCTATATATAGTCTCTTTCTTTTTAATACTTATTGTTACACATATGAATAAGTACAGCTCACTGCATATATTTAGTGTAAAATTTATGCACACATTTTTACAGCTGACCATTTGGCTTTGAGTAAGCATTTAGAAGACCCTTCCCTGGGAAAACTTATTCTTCCTCTCTTAGAAGTGAAGAAGAATTAACTTGTCATTCTTCATAAAGTGTGGGGCTCCATTCCCCATACCATTTGGGAAGTCAACTGATATTTGATTTGTTTATATCTTGTTTAGACGGCATGTTGTTGAGATTTTATAGGTATAGCTTCCCTTTTGTATATAGGAGACATTATTGTAAAGGAGACTTCCTGGTCCTTCCTAGTCCTCTAGATCTTATAGTCTTTCCACTTCTACAATGTTCCCTGAACATAAAGT
>NC_045030.1:98183533-98184802 GCF_008632895.1 Mastomys coucha
AAATGCTCTACCTTTTCCTGGCTTCCCCTCCGAAAAAGGCCCTATTCACTCCCCCCTTCCCCTGCTCAACAACCTACCCTCTCTCTCACTTTCTGGCCCTGGCATTCCCCTACACTGGAATTTAGAGCCTTCATGGGACCAAGGGCCTCTTCTCCCATTGATTACCAACAAGGCCATCCTCTGCTACATATGCAATTGGAGCCATGAGTCCTACCTGTGTGTACTTTTTGATTGTTTATTTAGTCCCTGTGAGCTTTGAGGGTACTGGATGGTTGATATTGTTCTTCCTATTGGGTTGCAAACCCCTTCAGCTTCTTCACCTTCAGGCCTTTTTTTTAACTCCTTCATTGGGGACTCTGTGCAATAAGCTATTGGTGTTCTATTTAGGAAATGTTCCCTTGTACCCATGTGCTCAAGGTTCTTCCCCAGTTTCTTTTCTATTAATTTCAGTGTATCTGATTTTATGTGGAGGACCTTGATCTAGTTATACTTGAGCTTTGTACAAGGAGATAAGAATGAGGTAATTTGCATTTGATATTAGAATGGCTACTCCAGCTTGTTTCTTGGGACCATTTGCTTGGAAAATAGTTTTCCAGACTTTTACTCTGAGGTAGGGTCTGTCATTGCCACTGAGGTAGGTTTCATGCATGCAGCAAAATGTTGGGTCCTGTTTATGCAACCAATCTGTTAGTCTATGCATTTTTATTGGGGAATTGAGTCCATTGATATTAAGAGATATTAAGGAAAAGTAATTGTTGTTTCCTGTTACTTTTGTTGTTAGAGTTGGAATTCTGTTCATGTGGCTATATTATTTTAGATTTTTTTAAAGATTACTTTCTTGCTTTTTCTAGGTTGTAGTCCCCCTCCTTATATTGTGGCTTTCTTTATGTTATTCTTTGAAGGGTTAGATATCTGGAAAGATACTGTGTAAATTTTTTATCGTCATGGAATACCTTGGTTTCTCCATCTAGTAATTGAGAGTTTTGCTGAGTATAGTAGCCTAGGCTAGCATTGGGTTCTCCTAAGGTCTGTATAATATCTGCCCAAGAACTTCTGGCTTTCGTTGTCTCTGGCTAGAAGTCTGATATTGCAGGAATTTAAAAAATGAATTCACCCACAAACTTTCCCGCCAGGCCACGTTCTTCAGCCAGTATTGACCAGCAACACCATATCCCAGTGAGCTCTTATTATTCTCTCCCAGCTGTTAAACACATCTTGCTCACATGCAGCTCTTTACTTACACCCACAATCATTAATCTAAATAGCACC
>NC_045030.1:98184812-98192868 GCF_008632895.1 Mastomys coucha
CATGATGACGACCTCCCTCCTCCTGCTCCTCTGACCTTTTTCCTCTTCCAACTTTTGCTCTACCTCTGTATTCCTGTCCAATCACAGGCCTGTCACTGCCATAATGTGATTGGACAGAGAAAATGCTGCAGCAGTCTGGTGTAATTCTGATAGGTCTGCCTTTATATGTTACTTGACCTTTTTCCCTCACTGCTTTTAATAGTCTTTCTTTGTTTTGTGCATTTGGTGTCTTGATGATTATGTGACAGGAAGAATTTCTTTTCTGGTCCAAACTATTTGGAGGTCTGTAGGCTTCTTTTATGTTCATGGGCATCTTTTTCTTTAGGTTAGGTAAGTTTTCTTCTATAATTTTGTTGAAGATATTTACTGGCCTTTTAAGCTGGAAATGTTAAGTCTCTTCTATACCTATTATTTTTATGTTTGGTGTTCTCATTGTGTTCTGGATTTTCTGGGTGTTTTGGGTTATGATCTTTTTGTATTTTGTAGTTTATAATATTGAATAAACCATCTTTCAACCAAAAGTTATCAAAAAGGATAAGGAAGGACACTTCATACAGGTCAAAGGAAAAATCTGCCAAGGTGAACTGTCAATTCTGAACATATACACTCCAAATGCAAGGGTACCCACATTCATAAAAGAAACTTTATTAAAACTCAAAGAACATATTGCACACCACACCATAATATTGTGAGACTTTAACACCCCACTCTCATCAATGGACAGATCATGAAAACAGAAATTAAACAGAGACAGTGAAACTAACAGAAGTTATGAACCAAATTAATCTAACAGAAATTTATAGAACATTTCATCCTAAAGCAAAAGAATATACCTTCTTCTCAGCACCTCATGGTATCTTCTCCAAAACTGACCATATAATTGGACACAAAACAGGCCTCATCAGATACAAGAAGGTTGAAATAATCCCACGCACCATATCCAATCACCATGGACTATGGCAGGTCTTAAATTCCAACAAGAACAACAGAAAACACACATACAAGTGAAAGCTGAACAACATTCTACTCAATGATAATTTATTCAAAGAAGAAATAAAGAAAGAAATTAAAGACTTTTTAGAATTTAATGAAAATGAATACACATCCTACCCCAAACTATGGGACACAATGAAAGCAGTGGTAAGAGGAAAACACATAGCTCTAAGTGCCTCCAAAAAGAAACTAGAGAGAGCATACACTAGCAGCTTGACAGCACGCCTGAAAGCTCTAGAACAAAAAGAAGCAAATACACCCAAGAGGAGTAGAAGGCAGGAAGTACTCAAACTCAGGGTTGAAATCAGCCAAATAGAAACAAAAAGAACTATACAAAGAATGAACCATACCAGGAGCTGGTTCTTTGAAAAAAACAACAAGATAGATAAACCATTAGGTAGACTAACCAGAGGACACAGAGACAATATCCAAATTAAGAAAATCAGAAATGAAAAGGGAGACAAAACAATGGAAACCATGGAAATCTGAAAAATTATCAAATCTTAATATAAAAGTTTATATTCAACTAATTTGGAAAATCTGGATGAAATAGACAATTTTCTAGACACATACCAGGTGCCAAAGTTAAATAATGATTTAATAAATCATCTAAACAGTCCTATAACCTTTAAAGAAATAGAAGCAGTCATTAATAGACTCCCAAACAAAAAAAGTCCTGGACCAGATGGATTTAGTGTAGAATTCTATCAGACCTTTAAAGAAGACATAATACCAGTACTCTTCAAACTATTCCACAAAATAGAAACAGAAGGAACCCTACCCAATTCGTTCTATGAAGCTGCAATTACACTTATACCTAAACCACACAAAGAACCAAGAAAGAGAATTTCAGAACAATCTCACTTATGAACATTTATGCAAAAATACTCAATAAAATTCTTGCCACCTAAGTCCAAGAACACATCAAAATGATCATTCACCATGATCAAGTAGGCTGCATTCCAGGGATGTAGGGATGGCTCAATTAGGGAAATCCATTACTTAATCCACTATGTAAATAAACTTAAAGAAAAAAAAACAATGATTATTTGAGTAAATGATGAAAAATCCTTTGACGAAATACAGTATCCCTTCATGTTAAAAGTCTTGGAAAGATCAGGAATTCAAAGGCCCATACCTAAACATAGTAAAAGTAATAGACAGTACACCAGTGGGCAACAACAAAATAAATGAAGAAAAATTGAAGAAATCCCTCTAAAATCACAGACTAGACAAGGCTGCTCACTCTCTCCCTATCTATTCAACATAGTACTTGAAGTTCTAGATAGGGCAAACAAAGGTAGGTCAAAGGAATACAAATTGGAAAGGAAGAGGTCAAAATATCACTATTTGCAGATGATATGGTCATATACATAAGTGACCCCAAAAATTCCACTAGAGAACTCCTAAGGCTGATAAGCAACTTCAGCAAAGTGGCCACATAAAAAATTAACTCAAACAAATCAATAGCCTTCCTCTACTCAAAGGATAAACAGGCTGAGAAAGAAATTAAGGAAACAACATCCTTTGCAATAGTCACAAATAATATTACATACCTTGTTGTGACTTTAACCAAGCAAGTAGAAGATCTGTAGGACAAGAACTTCATGTCTCTGAAGAAAGAAATCGAAGAAGATATCAGAAGTTGGAAAGACCTCTCATACTTATGGATTGGTAGGTTTAAAATAGTAAAAATGGCTATCTTGCCAAAATCAATCTACAGATTAAATCACCATCAAAATTCCAAATCAATTATTCATAGAGTTAGAAAGAGCAATTGGCAAATTCAACTAGAATAACAAAAAACCCAGGATAGGGACAACAATTCTCAACAATAAAAGAAAATTTTGGGGAATCACCATCCAGGACCACAAGCTGTATTACAGAAAAAGGGTGATAAAAACTGCATGATATTGATATAGAGACAGTCAGAAAGATCAATGGAATAGAATTGAAAACTCAAAAATGAACCCACACACATATGGTCACTTGATATTTGACAAAGGAGCTAAAACAATGCATTGGAAAAAAGACAGCATTTTCAACAAATGGTGTTAGTTCAACTGGCAGTGAGCACTAAGAAAAATCCAAATCAACCCATACTTATCTCCTTGTACAAAGCTCAAGTTCAAGTGGATTAAAGACCTCCATATAAAACCAGATACACTGAAACTAATAGAAGAGATAGTCAGTAAGAAAAATGGGACCTCATGTAATTGCAAGACTTCTGTAAGGAAAAAAACACTGTTAGTAGGACAAAATGGCAACCAAGAGATTGGAAAAAGATCTTTACCAACCCTACATCTGATAGAGGGCTAAGATCCAATACATACCAAGAATTGAAGAAGGTAGACTCCAGAGAACCAAATAACCCTATTAAAAATGAGTTACAGAGCTTAACAAAGAATTCTCAACTGAGGAATAGAGAATGGCAGAGAGCCACCTAAAGAAATGTTCAACATCCTTAGTCATCTGGGAAATGCAAATCAAAACAACCCTGAGATTCCACCTCATACCATTCAGAATGCCTAAGATCAAAACTCAGGTGACAGCAGATGCTGGTGAGCATGTGGGCAAAGAGGAACACTCCTTCCTTGCTGGTGGGTAAACCTTCATTGCAAATTGGTAAACCACTCTGGAAATCATTTTGCTGGTTCCTCAGAAACTTGGACATAATACTTCCAGAGGACACAGCTATACCACTCCTGGGCATACACGCAGAAGATGCTCCAACATGTAATAAGGACACATGTTCCACCATGTTCATAGCAGCCTTATTTATAATAGCCAGGAGCTGGAAACAACCCAGATGTCCTTCATCAAAGGAATGGATACAGAAAATATGGTACAGTTACACAGTGTAGTGCTACTAAGCTGTTAAAATCAATGGATTCATGAAGTTCTTAGGCTAATGGATGGAACTAGAAAATATCCTGAGTAAAGTTAATCACAAAAACACACACATGGTATGCACTCACTGAT
Source organism: Mastomys coucha (assembly GCF_008632895.1). Taxonomy (NCBI): domain Eukaryota; kingdom Metazoa; phylum Chordata; class Mammalia; order Rodentia; family Muridae; genus Mastomys; species Mastomys coucha. The sequence continues at coordinate 98,188,788 of NC_045030.1, forward strand.
AAGTGGATATTAGCCCAGATGTTCGCAATACCCAAGAAACCTTTCACAGACCACATGAAGCTCAAGAAGAAGGAAGACCACAGTGTGAGTACTTCAGTATTTCTTAGAAGGGGGATCAAAATACTCATGGGAGGAGATACAGAGACAAAGTTTGGAGTAGACTGTTAAGGAATGGTCACCCAGTGACTCTCCTACCTGGGAATCCATCCCAAATACACTTACCAAACACAGACACTATTGTGGATGTCAACAAGTGTTTGCTGACAGGAGCCTCATTTAGCTATCTCCTGGGAGCCTCTTCCAATGCCTGACAAATGCAGAGGTGGGTGCTCATACCAACCATTGGACTGAGCACAATGTCCCCAATGAAGGACCTAGAGAAAGGACCCAAGGAGCTGAAATGGTTTGCAACCCCATAGGAAAAAAATATATCAACCAACTAGACCCCCCCAAGGACTCCCAGGGACTAATACACCAACCAAAGAGTAAACATGGAGAGATCCATGGCACCAGCTGCATATGTAGCAGAGGATGGCCTTGTCAGTCTTCAATGAGAGGAGAGGCCCTTGGTCTTGTGAAGACTCAATGCCCCAGTATAAGTCAATGCCAGGACAGGGAAATGGGAATGGGTGGATTAGTGAGCAAGGGAAGCAGAGGTGGGATGGGGCAGGGGTTGGATAAAATTTGAAATGTAAATAAAGAAAATATCTAATAATAAAAAAGGAGAGAGTCAGTTGACTATGTCCTGAAACCTATAAACTGTAAGCCATAACAAAGTTTTCATCATCCAAAAAAAAATGAAGTGTATACACAAAATGGAGTGGTACTTAGACACAAAGCAGAACAAAATTATGTTGTTTTTTTTTTTTCAGGAAAATGAATGAATAAGCAGCTTGGGGATGTGGAGAACATGTGTTTTTGTCTATCCTTTCTGCAAAACGGAAGGTTACCAATAGAGTTCAAAGGCTAACCATGATATCTCAGCTGCCCTACCTTCTAAAGATTTTAAGGGGAACAAATATGTAAATTACAGCCAAGCACTGTGCAAATCTAGTGAATGGCGTGATTTCATATTAAAAATGCTACAAATGAAATACTAGAAGAAAACACTAAAAGAAGGAAAATAAAACACTATTAGATAAAATTCTTAATATAATGAAAATACATTCCAACAAAGGATAGATTGAGATACATTTCAGGCATACAAAAGATGAAATAATTCATCCTCACAAGACTTCTTTTGACTGGTAGTTGTAGCACAGGCCTTTAAATCTAGAACTCAAGCTGCAGGAGCAGGCAGATTACTGTGAATTCAAGACCAGTTTGGTCTACATAGGGAGTCCCAAGCCAGAAAGAACTACACAGTGAGAGCTTGTCTCAAAAAAAATAAATAAACCTAGTCAGTACAAGTCCTTAGTCTTAACGCTCAGGAGGCAGGGACCAGCAGATCTCTAAATTCAAGGCTAACCTAGTCTATACAGTGAGTTCTAAGACAGCCAGAGCTACACAGAGAAACTTTATCTCAAAAAATTAATTAAATTGACCAAGTTTCTTAAAGTTATTATACTAAGTGTAATTCCAGATTGAATTCTCTTCATAAGAACTCAAATGTAAGGATATTTGGTTCTAATTAGTTATACCCCTTTATATGTAACTACAAACTGATCATAAATAAGATATTCTTTTCAGAAAAAAAGAACAACTTGGTACAAACATATAAACACATGCATATATTTCTAGATATTCTTTAATTAGTATGTACATGTTATTAAATTAGGCAAGATATTATGTTACAGGATTATAATGCTTGCAACTGATAAATATATTTACTGCAATTTGCTTTTTGATGTGATGCTGCTTTTTCTTAGGAAATGGAGAAAGATCGTAAAAAAAAAAATAGAAAAGCACTTACACTTCTACCTAATAATTAAAGTTACATCTACTTTCACAGAGAAAGTAAGCCAGTAAAGAAATATATTGTGAATGTATAAAATTAATCACACATATAATTTATATGTCCTAGATCAAATAACCATAGTCTTTTATAATTTATCATTTTTTAAATTTAAGTAATATATTAGTTTTCATTGTTAATAAGCAGACAAAGTTAATGAGTTTCTATTACTGACATCATAGGTTTCTGGTGGATTACCCTTCCTCTCTCTTCTCTGTTATACTATACTTTTTCTACTTTGATGTTACTTATATTGTAGTTTGTTTTTTCATCTTTCTCATCAGTTGGTCCTCTTTTTAGTTTCATGACATGAACCACACCCACATTCACATATATACATATATCTAAAAATAGATATGTGAGATATGCACATAATAGATAACATGAAATGTTTGTTTTTCTGGCCTGGACAAATTCACTGAATATATTTTCCATTTTCAGCCACTTTCCAATGTATACATGTACCAAATTTTTTTGTCTATTTACCTCTCAGACATCTAGACTAATGCATTTTCTAGCTATAATGAATGCTGCAGTAATTAACATGCTTGTACGGGTACCTTTGTCACAGACTTACAGTTGCTTGTATTTACCCAGGAGTGGTATAGATATGTCATAGGGTACTTTTATTTTTAATTTGTTTCAATATTTGCTTCTCTAATATACAGAAACATCAGAGTAAATAAAACTGCCTTTTCTTTGCCATTAAGGCAGCAAATGTTGTCATAAGTCTTATGATGACAGCAATTTTGAAAAAAGTGACATAGACTCTCAGAGAAGTTTTAATTTACATTTTCATGGTAGATAAATAATTTGAATACTTTTAAAAGTCTTTAATGGCCACTTTTGTTTCTTTTGAGATTTCTCTGTTCATTTCATTATCATATCTACTAACAGTTTTGTGGGAAGTTATTGTTTATTTTTTGCAGTTCTTTTTGTACTGTTTAACTCTAGATTGAAAGCCCATTCTGCAGGTTGTCTCTTCATTCTGGTGATAGTTGGCTTTGCTGTCCAGAGGGTTTTTGGATGCCATGTAATGCAATTTCCAATTCTTGGATCAAACTCTTATGGTATCACAATCATTTTCAGTAATCTGTGTCTATATATGCTGAAGTGTTCTCCAATGTTTTTCTCTGATAGTTTCTGTATTTAATGTTTTATATGATGATTGTCAATGCAGTTTGAATTGACTTTTTGCAAGATGAGAAATATACATCTCAATCTATTATCCATGTAGCTATCCAGTTTTCCTCCTACCAATTATCAAAAGGCTGTCTTTTTGCTAGTGTAAGTTTTTAACACCTTAAATATAGTAGTTTCAAAAGGATTATTATTTTATAACTTTATTAATATGGATATTCTTTACATATAAAGCTATAATGACATAAAATACACGTGTTTATCAAAGGTAGGAGTAAGATGAACTGAAAGTAACTCCTAATTCATACTCAAAAAATTATAGTAACTAGACCATTGCAGATAATTTCTATTACATAGTCACTGCTGTATTGTGGGCTAATTATGTTGTACAAGTTGAAGGCTGTACTGAAAAACACTGAATTGTACCTTATTGAAAATTTTATCATATGTCACTTTTATGTTAATAAGTAATTGTAAAAACAGTTATAATACACCTTCATGTATAAATTAATGAGTAAATTCTAAGAATCCTTCAAAATAAAAAGAATCTATATTAATTAAAATGTTTACTTATTTTAATAAATTAAAATATAAGATAAAATAAAAACCATTACATGGAAGTTGAAAAAAACAAACCGATTTTCTCTCGGGTGAGATTCTGAGACTGGAGCAGCCAGCCTGGAGGCGCCTTAGGCCAGAGACCCAGGCGGGATTCGACATTTTCTCTCGGGTGAGTTTCTGAGACCTGAACAGCCAGCCGGAAGCCACAGGCCCCGCGACTCCCAGGGGAGCCGCAGGGCAGCATGGACACGATCCTCTCAGCTTCCAAGTGACAGGGGAGGTTCAGAATCCTCCTCTCCCCCTTCCCTGCAAGTGGATCGCCTGCCTCCAGAGAGCACATTAAGCCAGAGACCCGGGCGGATCCACCATTCTCTCTTGGGTGAGTTTCTGAGATCAGAATAGCTACCTTGGAGGAACAGGCCCCAC
>NC_045030.1:98192879-98197324 GCF_008632895.1 Mastomys coucha
AAAAAAAAAGAAAAAAACAAACCAAAAAGGAAAACAAAAAGCCCCAAGAGAAAGCATAAGATCAGAGACCTACACATGAAGGTATTTAAAAGTCCCATAAAAGTACTAAACTGAAAGCTACAATATATATGCAGGTGACCAGATACAAACATATACAAGGCCCTCTGATTGCCTCTCTTTAAAATTAATTTATTTTTTACACTCCGTATTCTATTCCTCTTCCCCCCCCCCATCCACCCTCCAACTGCTCTATATCCCACCCCTCTTCCCATCCCCCTGTCTCCACGTGGATGCCCTCAACCTCTCCCTACCTGAACTCTAAACTCCCTGGGGCCTCCAGTCTCTTGAGGGTTAGATGCATCATCTCTGAATGAACACAGACCTAGCAGTCCTCTACTATATGTGTGTTGGGACCTCATATCAGCTGGTGTATGGTGTCTTTTTGGTGGTCCAGTGTTTGAGAGATCTCAGAGGTCCAGATTAATTGAGACTGCTGGGCCTCCTACAGGATTGCTTCTCCTCAGCTTCTCCTGATTGCCTCTTAAGTCTCTCTGAGTTCATATGAGATTTTCTCAGTTGTTTAAGAGAAACTTGTTCTTCTGGTGGCCTCTGTCCTCTCTGTCCCCTCAACTCCTTCTGCTTCCTGTTTCAAGGTGTTCCCTGAACTTTGAGGGGAGGGATTTGATGGAGACATCCCATTTAGGATTATGTGTTCCAAGGTCTCTCTCTCTCTCTCTCTCTCTCTCTCTCTCTCTCTCTCTCTCTCTCTCTATCTCTATCTCTCTCTCTCTCTATCTCTCTCTCTATCTCTATCTCTATCTCTCACTCTCTCTCTGTGTGTGTGTGTGTGTATGTGTGTGTATGTGTGTGTTTGTGTGTGTGTGTGTATGTGATGTGTATCTGGGAGTCTCTATACTTGTTCCCATCTGCTGCCAGAAGAAGCCTCTCTCATGGCTAAGTAAGGTATTGATTTGTGGGTATACCATAATAGGATTAGGAGTTATTTTACTGTTACTCTTTTCATTTAACACCTAAGTAATTGGCTTTACTCTATGTCGCTAGACTGTCTAATCTTTGGTTCATTGTCACCAAAGCATTGTCAGGTGTGGGTTCTATCTCATGAAGTGAACCATATGTCAAATCAGATATTGATTGCTTGGTTACTCCCTCATGGTTTGTTCCATCATTGTCCTAGCATATTTCACAAGCAGGCAAATTGTGGATAAAAGCTTTTGTGGTTAGGTTGGTGTTTATGTCTCTCATTTGGGAAAAAATAGAGTATTATTTCATGTTAAAGACATTAGAACATGGGAGGCAAGGTTTTATGTAGGTGCCAGATCCCTTCCCAATGAGTTCTGTGAGTATTGTGTTCAGCAATGGGGATTTTCTTTCATTTTTTAGAAAACAAGCTATTGTCTTGGCAACAGCATAGATTTAGGATTTTTATGAGAACTGTCCACCTAGATTAGATTAAATACAATCCCCATACTGGAAGGCTCACTTGGTGACAAAAGGTAGCCTGTTGGAATTCTGTCTCCCTTACTATTGTGAGACTTCTTTAAGATTGGCTTCATATAATTCCTAGGAATTTTCCACTGCAGTAGGTTTCTATACCACCCCTCAAATCCAATTAAATTCTAGGTGTCTCTCCTCCATTCACTCCCTTACTCTTATCCCCAACTCATCTTACATACTTGGTCTTCCTGTTCTAGTTCCTTTCCACATAAAATTGATTCTATTTATCCCTCCCAGGGAGATTCATATGTCTCCCACCTATAACCTTCTTCTATGTTAACATGTCTCAGTCTACAGATAGCTTGGCTATTATTTCTTTAGTGGTTAATATCCAGACATAAGCAAATACATGCAACAGTTATCTTTCTGGTCTGTGTTACCTCACTCTGGATGATTTTTCCAGTTTTATTGATTTGCCTGCAAATCTCATGATGTCATTATTTTAGATTCTGAGTAATACTCTATCACGTAAATGTGCCATATATTCTTTATTTATTCTTCTAATCAGTGACATCTAAGTTGTTTCTAATTTCTGGCTGTTATCAACCCAGCAGCAATGAACATGGTTGAGCAACTGTCCTTGTGTTAGGATGAAGCATACTTTGGGTATATAACCAAGAGTAGAATACCTAGGTCTAGTGGAAGATCAGTTTTCAGAATTTTTAGGAAAGTCTACACTGATTTCCATAGTGGCTGTACAAGTTTTTACTCCACCAGCAATGAGAAGTGCTCCTCTTGCTGTAATGCTTGTACCAAGGGTGTGAGCTTCTGGTGCAGTATTTAAAGTAGTAAAATATAAGATAGAGTATATATCAGCTACTCATATCTCCCAGACTCTGTACCTTTTACATATCTTGTGCCACATACTCAACCTAATCAGCCCTAATTGTGATATCCCTAATACCAAGGCTTGGTCTAACCCACATGAACTTTATACAAACTGCAGATCTAGACTGTGCTTACATATGTCAATAGATTCACTCTGTTAAGCAAATGGAAATTTGCCTTCTTGCACTAGCCCCAATGCTCAAACTGCCTTTGGTTGCATAGCCTAAACGTCTTCCTAGTCTGTTAACTACTAAAGACCTACACCAACACTCCCAGAAATATCTCCATTAGCAAAGCTTATTCCAAACAGATCCAGCTTTTGGTTGTCTTCTCATGCTTTCTTGCTTGCCAGTGAATTGTAATCAACTGCTTTTATCCAATGAAAAGTTAACACTGAGTTTATATAAAATAAACCTACCAATTTTTCATAACTTATCTGAATTTAACCAAGCTTGAAGAACAATTAAAAACAAAACCAAGACTTTGAGGCAGCACAGAAACACACATGAGATAAAAAACTCATGAAAGAAGTACACATGTCTACGTCTCACTGCAAAAATACCAACAGCACAGAAGGCCAAGACAGTATGTACATCTTTAAGACAACCAATCTTATAGAAATTATTTCCAAAAAGAATTCCTAGATGAAACCACAGATACAAAACTTACAATGACAACCATAAACTTCATTAAAGTATAGAAGAAGACATGCCAAACTGCTAATTAAACTTAAAGAAATGGCAATCAATTTCTCAGTGATGCCCAAGAAAATCTAGATACATAGCTAAATGAAATAATAAAGACAATAAGAGATTTAAAAAAAAAAAACAACTGAACTGGCAAAGAAAACTCAAATGGAAATGAATATAGAATTGAAAATCCAATAATACAATTACAAAACTCTGGGAATATACTAAAAAGCAGAATAAATCAAGTATAAAGTAGACTCTAAAATAAAATAGAAAAACTATGTATATATATATATATATATATATATATATATACATATACATATATATGTATCCTTCATTCTAATCTACAGAATGATTAACCAAGGAGACATTACTATCCTAAATGTACTAAATGTACTAACCTCTGGGATACCCAATTTCATTAAAATAATATTAAAAATATTAGTGAAAATAAAGACACAGATGAATTCCAAATTAATGATAATAGGTGAATTCAGTATATCTCTTTCTTCAATATACTAGTCATTTGGAGAAAAAGAAACAGGCATCAGAACTAAATTGCATCATATTTCAAATGGACCTAATAAATATATGTAGAATATTCTAACCAAATGTCAGAAACTAAATACTCTACTCAGCAGCACATGGAAGCTTCTCTAAAATAGGCTGCTAACTGGAGCACAAAATAGTAGTACCAAATTCATAAACATTTAAGTAAATCCATTTATCATCTCTTATCGTAATGCAGTAAGACATGCAAACAGATCTCTCATAATTGCACAAACTCAAGGAGATTAAATACCATATTAATGAATGAGGAATGCAACAAGATAAAATCAACAATTTTTTTAAATTACATTAAATAAATGAAAATGGAAACACACTATAGCAAAACCTCCAGGCCACATTAAAAGCAGTCCAAAAAGTAAATTTATAGTTCTATGTTCCTATATTAAAAGTCAGAAAGAGCATAAATAAAGGGCTTAGTGATATGACTCAATAATTTGGGACAAAGTCAACCCAAAGCCAAGCAGAAGATGAGAAATAATAAAAATCACATTTAATTAAAAAACAGAGTAATTAATAAAACAGAGAAAGCAGGATAATGTATCAACAAATAAAATACTTAGTTGTTTAAGAGCATAAATAAGAGAAATAAACATTTGATTTTTTTTTCTTTTAGATATTTTCTTTATTTACATGCGAATTTCTCCATTCCCAGTTTCCCCTCCAAAAAACAAAGAAACAAACAAAAACAACAAAAACAAACCCCTGTTGCCTCCCCCTTCCCCATGCCTGCCACCCCGCCCTCTCCCACTTTCTGGCGCTGGCATTCCCCTACACTGTGGTACATCTACACAATGGAGTACTACTCAGCTATTAAAAACAATAAATTTATGAAATTCTTAG
>NC_045030.1:98199887-98200594 GCF_008632895.1 Mastomys coucha
TTGGAGGGGAAACTGGGAATGGAGAAATTTACATGTAAATAAAGAAAATATCTAAAAGAAAAAATAAAAAGAAAATGTCTACAGGCCTCATTAATCGCACTCAGGGCTGCAGGGACAGGATTCTCTCAGCCTCTGAATGAAGGAGGTGGATCTACAACCCTCTCTATTTCTTCCTTGCAAGCAGAGAGCCTGCCTTCAGGGAGTGCTTTAAACCAGGGACCTGGGTGAGATCCAGCATTTTCTCCCAGGTGACTTTCTAAGGCGGGACCATCCTGAAGGCACAGGCTTCACAAGTCACAGAGCAGCCTGGTCAGGATCATTTCTACCTCAGACCGTACCTAGGAGGGACAACAAACCCAGAGCCCTCTCTGTACCTTTCCTACAAGGAGAGAGCCTGTCTCCAAGGTGTGCTCTGACCCCAGGACTCAGGACAGACAACTGATACACAGCCATCTGCACCTGGGATTTACCAGAGGAGAGCTGATCTCACAGAAGTACTGACACAGGCTTACAGACCCACAGGAGGAACAAGCTATAGTCAGGGACAGCAAGAGTATCTAACACCAGAGATCAACAGATGGTGAAAGGCAAACGCAAGAATCTTACCAAAAGAAACATGACTATTTGGCTTCATCAGAACCTAGTACTCCCACCACAGCAAGCCCTGGATATCCCAAAACACTGGAAAAGCAAGATTTGGATCTAAA
>NC_045030.1:98201554-98205309 GCF_008632895.1 Mastomys coucha
AAAAAAAAAAATACTAAAAACAGTAAGGGAAAAAGGTCAAATAACATATAAAGGCAGGCCTATCAGAATAACACCAGATTTCTCACCAGAGACTATGAAAGCTAGAAGATCCTGGGCAGATGTCATACAGACCCTAAGAGAACACAAATGCCAGCCTAGACTACGATACCGAGTAAAATGCTCAATCACCATAGATGGAGAAACCAAAGTATTCCATGACAAAACCAAATTCACACAATATATCTCCACAAATCCAGTCCTTCAAAGGGTAATAAATGCAAAACTCCAACAATGGAAGGGGAATTATATCTCTGAAAAAGCAAAAATGTAATCTTTCAACAAAAATAAAAGAAGATAGCCACATGAAAGGAATTCCAGCTCTAACAACAAAAATAACAGGAAGCAACAATTACTTTTCCTTAATATCTATTAATATCAATGGACTCAATTCCCCAATAAAAAGAAATTGACTATCAGATTGGGTATGTAAACAGGACCCAACATTTTGTTGCATGCAGGAAAACCACTTGAGTGACAAAGACAGACACTACCTCAGAATAAAAGCTGGAAAACAATTGTCCAAGTCAACGGTCCCAAGAAAAAAGCTGGAGTAGCCATTCTAATATCGAATAAAATCAACTTTCACCCTAAAGTGATCAAAAAAGATAAGGAGGGACACTTCATATTCATCAAAGTTATGATATACCAAGATGAATTCTCAATTCTGAACCTCTATGCTCCAAATCAAAGAACATCTACATTCATAAACGAAACTTTACTAAAGCTCAAAGCACACATTGCAGTGCACACAATAATAGTGGGAGATTTTAACACCCCACACTCTGTAATGGACAGATCATGGAAACAGAAACTAAACAAAGACACAGTGAGGCTAACAGAAGTTATGAAACAGATGGATTTAACAGATATCTATAGAACTTTTTACCCTAAAACAAAGGGATATACCTTCTTCTCAGCACCTCATGGTACCTTCTCCAAAATTGACCATATAATTGGTCACAAATCAGGCTTCAACAGATACAAGAAAATTGAAATAATTCCTCGCATCCTATCAGATCACCATGGACTAAGGCTGCTCCTCAAAAACAGCATAAAAAATAGAATGCCCACATACACGTGGAAGCTTAACAACATTCTACTCAATGATAACTTGGTCAAGGAAGAAATAAAGAAAAAATTAAAGACTTTCTAGAGTTTAATGAAAATGAAGCCATAACAAACACAAACATATGGGACACAATGAAAGCACTCCTAAGAGGAAAACTCATAGCTTTAAGTGCTTCCAAAAAGAAACTGGAAAGAGCATATACCAGCAATTTGACCACACATCTGAAAGCTCTAGAACAAAAAGAAGCAAATTCACCCAAGAGAGTCAAAGGCAGGAAATAATCAAACTCAGGGCTGAAATCAACCAAATAGAAACAAAAAGAACTATACAAAGAATCAACCAAACCTGGAGCTGGTTCTTTGAGAAAATAAACAAAATAGATAAACCCAGACTAACTAGAGGGCACAGAGAGTGTATCCTAATTAACAAGATCATAAATGAAAAGGGAGACATAACAACAGACACTGAGGAAATCCAAAAAATCATGAGAGCCTACTACAAAAGCCTTTACTCAACAAACCTGGAAAACCTGGATGAAATGGATAATTTTCTAGGCAGATACCAGGTACCAAAGTTAAGTCAAGATCAAACCAACAATCTAAACAGTCCCATATCTGCTAATGAAATAGAAACAGTCATTAATAGTCTCCCAACCAAAAAAAAAAAAAAGCCCATGACCAGATGGATTTAGTGCAGAGTTTTATGAAACCTTCAAAGAAGACCTAATACCAACACTCCTCAAACAATTCCACAAAATAGAAACTGAAGGCACTCTACACAATTCATTCTATGAAGCCATAAATACTCTTATTCCTAAACCACACAAAGACTTAACAAAGAAAGAAAACTTCAGACCAATTTCCCTTATGAATATCAATGCAAAAATACTCAATAAAATTCTTGCAGACCTAATCCAAGAACACGTCAAAACAATCATCCACCATGATGAAGTCAGCTTCATCCCAGGGATGCAGGGATGGTTCAATATATGGAAATCCATAAACGTAATTCACTATATTAACAAACTCAAAGAAAAAAAACATATGATCATCTCATTAGATGCTGAGAAAGCATTTGACAAAATCCAACATCCCTTCATGATAAAAGTCTTGGAAAGATCAGGACTTCAAGGCCCATACTTAAACACAATAAAAGCAATATACAGAAAACCAGTAGCCAACATCAAACTTAATGGAGTGAAACTTGAAGCAATCCCACTAAAATAAGGAACTAGACAAGGCTGCCCACTCTCTCCCTACCTATTCAATATTGTACTTGATGTTCTAGACAGAGCAATTAGACAATAAAAGTAGATCAAAGAGATGTGAATTAGAAAGGAAGAAGTCAAATTATCACTATTTGCAGATGATATTACAGTATACTAAAGTGACTCCAAAAATTCCACCAGAGAGCTCCTAAACCTGATAAGCAACTTCAGCAACGTAGCTGGATATAAAATTAACTCAAGCAAATCAGAGGCCTTCCTCTACACAAGGATAAACAGACTGAGAAAGAAATTAGGGAAACAACATCTTTCACAATAGTCACATATAATAAAAAATACCTTGGTGTAACTCTGACTAAGCAAGTAAAAAAGATCTGTTTGACAAAAACTTCAAGTCTCTGAGGAAGGAAATTGAAAAAGATCTCAGAATATGGAAAGATCTCCCATGCTCATGGATTGGCAGGATAATATAGTAAAAATGGCCATCTTTCGGAAAGCAATCTACAGGTTCAATGCAATCACCATCAAAATTCCAACTCAATTCTTCACAGACTTAGATAGAGCAATTTGCAAATTCATCTGGAACAACATAAAACCCAGGATAGCCAAAACTGTTCTCAATAATAAAGGAACCTCTGTTGGAATCACCATCCCGGACCTTAAGCTGTACTACAGAGCAATTGTGATAAAAACTGCATGGTATTGGTACAGTGACAGGCGTGTAGATCAATGGAACAGAATGGAAGACCCAGAATTGAACCCACACACCTATGGTCACTTGATCTTTGACAAAGGAGCTAAAACTATCCAGTGGAAAAAAGACAGCACTTTCAACAAATGGTGCTGACTCAACTGGCAGTTAGCCTGTAGAAGAATGCAAATTGATCCATTCCTATCTCCTTGTACAAAGCTCAAGTCCAAGTGGATCAGGGATCTCACATCAAACCAGATACACTAAAACTAACAGAAAAGAAAGTGAGGAAGAGCCTTTGAGCACATAGGCACAGGGAAAAATTTCCTGAACAGAATGCCAATAGCTTATGCTCTAAGTTCAAGAATGGACAAATGGGACCTCATAAAGTTGCAAAGCTTCTGTAAGGCAAAAGACACTGTCAATAGGACAAAACAGCAAGCAACAAATTGGAAAAATATCTTTACCAATCTTATATCTGATAGAGGGCTAATATCCAATGTATGCAAAGAACTCAAGAAGTTAGACTCCAGAGAACCAAATAGCCCTATTAAAAATGGGGTGCAGAGCTAAACAAAGAATTCTCAACTAATGAATACTGAATGGCTGAGAAGCACCTAAAGAAATATACAACATCCTTAGTCATCAAGGAAATGCAAATCAAAACAACCCTGAGATTTTACCTCACACCAGTCAGAATGGCTAGGATA
>NC_045030.1:98205746-98208375 GCF_008632895.1 Mastomys coucha
CTCTGATAAGTGGTTATTAGCCCAGAAGTTCAGAATACAAGAAGAACAACCCACAAACCACAAGAAACACAAGAAGAAGGAAGACCAAAATGTGGACATTTCATCCCTTCTTAAAAGGGGGAACAAAATACCCACAGAAGGGGTTGCAGAGACTAACTATGGAGCAGAGACTGAAGGAAGGACAAGCTAGCCTGCTATAGCTGTCTCCTGAGAGGCTCTGGTAGTACCTGACTAATACAGATGTAGATGCTCACAGCCATCCATTGAACTGAGTACATGGTCCCCAATGAAGGAGTTAGAGAAAGGATCTATGGAACTGAAGGGTTTTCAGCCCCTTAGGACGAACAACAATATGAACTAACTAGTACCCTCCGAGTTCCTAGGGAGTCAACCACCAAGTACTGTACATGGTGGGACTGATTGTTCTGGCAGCATGTGTATAGTAGAGGATTCCAAAGTTGATCATCAATGGGAGGAGAAGCCTTTGCCCCTGTGAAGGTTCTGTGCCCCAGTGTAGGGGAATGCCAGGGCCAATAAGTGGGAGATGGTGGGGTGGCAAGCAGGCAACAGGGGTTTGTTCTTGTTTTTTGTTTTTTTGTTTTTGTTTTTTTGTTTGTTTGTTTGTTTTTGTTTTGCTTTGTTTTTGGAGGGGAAACTGGGAAAGGAGAAATCATATGACATGTAAATAAAGAAAATATCCAATTAAAAAAAGAAAATATCTAATAAAAAATAAGACAGCTATGAACATAGTGGAACATATGCCCTTGCTGAGAAGTAGCTAAAAAAATGTTCATCATTCTTATTCATCAGAGAAATGCAAGTCAAAACAACCCTGAGATTCCACCTTACACCAATGAGAATGGCTATTATCAAAAACTCATGAGAGTAGATGCTGCCAAGGATGTAGAGAAAGAGGAACACTTCTTCCATTCTTAGTTGGATTTCAAGCTCATACTAATACTTTGGAAATCTATCTGTATGTTCCTCAGAAAATTAGAAATAGTACTACCTGAAGACCCAGCTATATAACTCCTGGGCATATACCCAAAAGCATCTCCACCATACCATAATGACAGATGTTTCATTATGTTCACAGCATCCTTGTTTATAATTTGTCTCATTTTTAATTAAACATAATTACAGCATTTACTCTTGTGGTGGGTTGAATTACAATGCTCCCCCATAGGCTCATATATTTGCATGCTCAGTTCCCAGGTGATGAACTTTCAGAACGATTAGTGAGTGTGGCCTTGTTGGAGTAGTTGTGTCTTGTTGGAGGATATATATTACTGGGGATGTGTGGGCTTTAATGGTTTAAAATCCCATGTCAGGTGCTCTCTCTCTCTCTCTCTCTCTCTCTCTCTCTCTCTCTCTCTTTCTGCCTGCTCAATAGAGATGTACTATTCTAGTTTAATGCCTGTTTACTTATAACCATGATGATAATGCACTAACCCATTGAAACTGTAAGCTGGTCCCCAATTAATATTTTTCTTTTATAACCATTTTTTTTGGATATGTTATCTCTTCATAACAATAGAACACTAATTAAAACACCTCACCATACTCTCAAAACTCATATCCCTCTCAAATTCTGGGCCTCTTTTCTTTCTGTATACATATACATACATACTTACATACATACATACATACATACATACATAATACATAGAAATATATATGTGGAAAATAATATTTTATATTTACATAAAATTATATATAGTACACATAAGTATATATATACATATACAGTAAAATATATACATATTTAAATGAAGTTATATCACTTAAGGCATATAAGGTGATGATGCTTCTCTGAAGAATAACAGATAATATCTAACTAAAGTCCCAGTGCCAGACTTGAGACACCACCTTTCCAGTTCGTCAGAATCTGCCAGATTCTGTACTTGTGGTAGTGCCTAAAGCTGTTACAGTCAATACAAAATGTATTGTAAATAAAATTCATGAGTATGACTTAAAAAAAGTTTGTTGGGACTTAGTCATGTAGATTCTGGACACTAGAAAAACAGCTGATGAAATACTAGAATATTTATATTCATTTTGTTTCCCTAAATATAATCAGAAACCCATTCCAAGTTGGGTTTTAAGACACAAATATATGTACTTTTAGCTTTTCTTGTATATTTGTCATTGAAAGCTTTTCTCAGTATTTCTTTGCCTATACCACATAGATTAAAGACAAACTAATATAATAGAAGAGAATCGTGGGGTACAATGTCTGCATCTAAATATCCAGTAATTTTAGAAGTGTAATGAAAAGATGAATTTCTGGGTTAAAGAAAATAAAAACAGCTTTTAAGTTAAATGAAAGAAACATAATTTGACACGAATAATTTCACAAGGAACGCTGGATGAAAGCATGCATTCGCATCACATATTCATTTATTCTGGGAAATTTTGAAGTTAGGATCTAAGCAAACTTTTAATAAAAATATAAGGACAGAAAAAGTTTTCAAATAAAGACAACAGAAATGTTAGTTCCCTGGGAGGAAAGAATTAAATGTAAGAAATAATGGTCAACACAGATGCCTACACCTCCACACACAAAAAGTACTAAGCACCAATTACCTATTAACAATGTTTTAAAAATCTGAAACCTAAGTCCTTGAAA
>NC_045030.1:98209189-98213151 GCF_008632895.1 Mastomys coucha
ATGTAGCAGAGGTCTACCTCATCTGGCCTCAGTGGGAGAAGATGTACTTAATCCTGGAGAGCCTTGAAGACCTAGGGAAGAGGGGGAGGCCTGGTGAGGTGGGTAGAGCACCCTCATGCAGGCAGGATGGAGGAATGTGATGAGGACCTATGGGAAGGAGGACTGGGGGTAGTGGGTAATGACTGGAATGTAAATAAAAAAGAACAGAAATTGAATACCTAAGTGAACTAGTTTGATTTATACAACTTGATCACAGTAAAAATCTTTCTAATGTATTTTGAATTTTGTTTATAAATATTAGTACTAATTCTTTTAACATTTAAAATGTATATGTATATACATATCTTCCTAAATATAGAAATACAACCTGCTCAATTCAGTATAATATTAATTGAGCATACATTTCAGTGATGAATATTTGGTATTGGTTAACCACAATGTATGCCATTCCCTGTGGAGAACTTTTTCTTAGACTCTCACCATTCCTTAGTTGCTTCCAGTTCTTTCTGTAGGATTGTGGTGTGTTGGGCTTTCCCCAGAGTACATTAACATGTATATTATTGTTGTCCTTGTTGTTTAGCACATATTAAAGCAGTTGTATTGGGAGAATTTTATAGGAATAATTTCTGACGTTCTTAGAAGACACAGTTTTTCCAGCATCATTTCTGATTCTCTGGCTCTTAAATTTGTTGCGCTTTCTCTTTCATAATATACCCTGGGCCATAGGTGCAGGAGTTATTCTGTAGATGTAATATTTTGGAGCTGGGTTCTACAATCCTGTGTTTTGATTAGTTGTGGTTTTCTATAATGACTCCCTTATCTTTTACAGAGAAGTTTTTTAGATTATTTGTGAGGACTATTTCTATCTGTGGATATAAAGATGTTTTAATGTTATAATATAATATGGTAAGGAGTATACTGATTTTATAAAGTAGTAGCTATAGGTCCTTCTCAAAATTCCTTCACTTCAGTGGCTTTGGATAGTTGGCTGGATTTGCAGTACCGGGCATGGTCTAGCAGGCCTGTAGTCCAATTAGAGAGTTGCATATGTCATGACTACATCTTTAGGGCTATCCTGTCATGCTTGTCTTTGTTATGGTGCATAGACATCATAGCTGGTTAGGACTGTTGGTTGTTCTCTCCTTTATAATCTTGCATGGTTTTGGAACCATAAAAGTAGACCCCAGTGAGAGAGTCTTTCAATTTAGTTCCAGCTCAGGGGCTTCTGGGCCCTGCATCTGGAAATGCATGGCAACTTTAGCAATAAATACAGACCTTCCACCTCTGGTGGGTAACTGAGAGAAATAGCAATAGCCTATAATATTTTTGCAGTCTCTATCCAACAACTCAAAAGGAGATTCCATTCTAAATTCAAGAATTTTGTTAGTTGGTCTTTGGCTCTTGGAGGGGGCATTGGTTTCCCAGATAAGAAATTTTTATTATATATATATATATATATATATATATATATATATATATATAAAATTGATATATATATACATATATATCAATGTTTATACAGATATACATGTATTACAGGCAATTATTAGTTATATAGGTAATAGGAAGATTACTTATAACTTTTTAACTTATCCCCCTCCAAATATAGATACTTCCGTTTTCAATATTTCCCTAATAAGATCACTTGTATCATACCATTCACCTTTATATTGCTCCCCTACCTACCATCCAGAAAATGGTCACTTTTTATTTTCCTAGATTCTGCAGTTATTTACAGGATAAGTATTCACATGTGAAGATTCAGTGCGTGGAGCCTCTGATGAGAAAGATAATGTGATGCTTGTCTTTCTGGGTATGGGTTACCTCATTCAATAAAATTTTTTCCTATTTTCTTTTTTTTTTAAATTTATTTATTTATTAATTTTTTATTTTCTTTATTTACATGTAAATTTCTCCATTCCCAGTTTCCCCTCCAAAAAACAAAGAAACAAACAAAAACAAACCCCTGTTGCCTCCCACTTCCCCATGCCTGCCACCCCGCCCTCTCCCACTTTCTGGCCCTGGCATTCCCCTTTCCTATTTTCTTACATTTGCCTACACATTTCTTGATTAGAATTTTCCTTATGGGTTTTTGAATAATAGGATATATGTACCACATGTACAAATACTTTATTGAGAATTTTTGAATCATGCTCATTAGAGTAATAACCAATCATGTTATTATTGTTGGTTGTCTAGTTTTATTATAAAGGTAATTGAAATTCCTAAATATAGTATGAAATATTTCTTTTCTATTGGAGTAATTTGAGGTGTATTGATATTAGTTTTTCTTTAAAGGTCTATAAGAATTTGCTGATGTATCTTCTAGATCTAATATATTTTTAGTTGGGAGATTTTATTTTCATTTCTATTTCTATCTCATTGGTAGATAAATTTAGTAGATCATATGTATAAAAAATTCAACAAATTCATCCACTTACTTCAGATTTTCCAGTTTAGTGGAGCATAGTGGGAAACCATAGATTTTGAAAGTATGCCTGTGAGATTCTCTGAATTTCCTTAATATGTATTGTAATGTTTCCCTTTTTATCTCTGATGTTATTAATTTGGATATTCTCTATCTCTTATAGTTACTTTGGCTGAAGAAAGGCTTATCATTATTGTTAATCTTTTCAAAGATTTGACTCTTTTTTCATTATCCTTTGTATTTTTTTGTCATTTCTATTTAATAATATTTCAGCCTTAATATTTATTATATTCTCTCTGCATACTTTTTGGTGTTGTTTGCTTGTAATTTTCAAAAGCCTTTGAGCAGGGCATTAAGTTCTTATGGCATACTTCCATTGTTTTTATGTGGAGCTATTAATATTCAATCATCCAGTTTTATTATATAATCACTTTATGCTATAACTTTTTCTATTAGGACTGACTTCATTGAATCCTATTGATTTTGGCATGTTTTGTTTTCATTTTCACTCAGTTCCAGAATTTAAAAAATGTTTCCCTTTTAATTCCATCAGTAGTATCTTGCTTAGTCTACTGGCATTTGTACGTTCTGCATTTCTGTTGTTGAAAGGTTTAGTCCTTGTGGTCAGATAGTATGCAATATGTTATTTAAACTTGTCTTAAATTTGCTGAGAATTGCTTTATGTTTCATACGTAATTAGTTTTGGAGAATATATCACAAGCTACTATGAAGAAATTATGCTCTTTAATGCTTAGATGGAATGTCCTGTAGATGTTTATTATATCCATTTGAAATATGATATGTATTTTGTGCATAGATATTTAAAATATTAATATCCTCCTAGTGGACTTTTCCTTTAATTAGTGCAGAATGTCTTACTCCATCTCTCTTTATTGGTTCTTTATTTGAAATATAGTTTTGTCAGATATCAGAATGACTAAACCTGCCTATTCCATTTGCTTGGAATATCTATTTTCAGTTCTTTTATCCCAAAGTGGTATGTATTTTGTATTCTATTGCTGTGATTAACACCATGACAAAAAGCAATTGAGGGATAAATGGATTTATTTGTCCTACAAAGTGCCATCACAACCCATCATTGAAAGAAGCCAATACAGGAACTGAAGCAAAGCTGGAATCTGGAGGAAGAAACTGAAAAAGAAATTATGGAAGAGTGCTGCTTGCATGCCAGATCTTTCTCACATTACTAATTTTATATAACTCAGGGATGCATGCCTTGGGCTCCACCACCCAATATGAGTGGATTTCAACTATTTATCAAGGAAATACTTTCCAAACTTTACTGGAGCAAATACTATTGGGCCGTTTTATTCAATTGAGGTCCTTCTTCCCACATGATTCCAAGTCAAATTGCTATATCAAGTTGACAAAAATAACATAAACTTACCAACAAAACTGATCCCTCATCAATTTGACACAAAATAACTATTTCTTCATTATTTCACTACAGAATTTCATAATATCATCATTACAATATATATCACATTATAACTTTAAGTCTAAAAATCTTTAG
>NC_045030.1:98213849-98218481 GCF_008632895.1 Mastomys coucha
AGCCCCCTCTACGGAATGTTATGGTGACCCCCGAGACAGTCACAGCCTCTCCTGATTCAGTATCCTGCAGTTTCTTTAAAATATTCAAAGTTGCTCTAAAATTCCGTCTTCTAACTGTGAACTCCTTTAAAATAAAAAAGTTAAATACTTCTTATTCTAAGACAGAAGACCCAGGGCACAAAAAATTAAATCAGACTAAAGGAAAACCAATCTCCAGCCGTGTAAATAGTTCATTTTCTGAAGGCTGAGACCCACTTACCATTCTTTGGGCTCTGTGTCTTGAGCCACTCTACCTTTTAGGCTTCCATCTGTAAAATATAATTCTCGTCTACTAGGTTCATGCTAGTTTCACCTGCTGATGTTCTTGGTAATATATCCAACATTTCTGGCCTCTCCAACATTATGGCATCACCACTGTAACTAAGGCTACACCTAGAACCAATACCCATATGTAGGATCTTTTCAGGGACTGTGACTCTACTTCATCATGCTAAACCTCAGATTGTCTCATGAGCCCTTCAAATCTTGGGCCAACTAAAACTGAGACCATACACCTTCCTATGGTGACCTTTCTTCATAGAGTCCAATCTTGCTACATGGTGCCAACTCTCAGGTTCTCATTACCCATTTTATGATGTGCTATCCACTGTAATGGTCTCTCCTGATTCATTGCAAACTCAACTGCTCTCCAGAATTCCTTCATCTCTGAATCTCTCATGCTACCAAAATGTTAACATGAGAGATTTTACACATTCATTCAATTCAGTTAACAATTTGAGATGCAGCAGAATCCTCATATGAACCAAAGGTTCTGTGTACTGACCCCAAGAAAATACTTCCCAGAAGATTTCTTCTCATTAAGGTTGATCCATTGTTACTAATAGGTAATTTTCCATTCCCAGCTAACCAGCATCAATTTCACAGTAAAGCAAAACTTAACCTTAGTTGTACTTGCCTCTCATTAACCACAGCTGATTCTTCCCAGCTGGCTGACTAGATGCCACACAAGTTCAAAATATCACATAAACAACACTGATCCAATCTTCAAGTCATTATCAACCTTCCCTTTGAACTTTCATAAGTCAGGTCTCCATCTTCAGTATTGCCCTCATTATTCCTAACTTCTGATATCTGAGAACAGCTCACTAAACTCTGAGATATTGATGGCCTTTCCAGCAAGCAAACATTCCCAATGCTTT
This sequence comes from Mastomys coucha, assembly GCF_008632895.1. NCBI lineage: Eukaryota > Metazoa > Chordata > Mammalia > Rodentia > Muridae > Mastomys > Mastomys coucha. Next base: position 98,215,049 of record NC_045030.1, read on the forward strand.
TGTGTCCTCCCAAGAGCATCATATCAAGTCTGTCAGAAAGTTACCTTAGGATACTGATATCAATTTCTTTACCTGCTTTTTGTTGCTGTGATTATAAATACCATGGCACAAAGCAACCTAAGGAAGAAAAACTTTATATGGTTTACACCTCCTGATCAATGACCATCATTGAAGGAATGAGAAACTGAAGTACAAGCAATGTACAAATGCTACTTTCTGGGTTGCTCTCCATGGCTTGTTTACCTTGTTTTAATAGTGCAACTTAGAAATAATTGTACAGTGGCAGCATCACTCATAGTGGACTGGCTGCTCTCACATCAGTAATTAGTCAAAAAAAAATGCACCCATAAATTTTGCTGCAGGCCAATTTTATGGAGGCATTTTCTCAGTTGGCATTCCCTATTTGTAGATGACCCCAGGTTGTTCCCATCTGCAGCAGGAGGAAGCCTCTCTAACAATGGTTGGACCAGGCATTGATCCATCTGTCAGTCATTTTCTTGTTATTATTTTTTTAGTCCAGTAGGGTTTGGTTTTACCCTAGGTCTCTGGGCTATCTGGTTCTCTGGTTCCTGGTCAACAAAAATGTGTCAGTTATTGGTTTCTTCTCATGGAGTGGGCCATAAGTCAAATAAGACATTGGTTTGTTATTCTTATAAGGTTTGGAATACCACTGCTGTATATATCAAAGGAGGATTTTTTGGCCTGGATTTGTGTTTATATTTCTCTTTTGATATCCTGTAGAGTACTTTTCCATATCAAATATATTAGAACTGGGGGCTACAGGTTCTATGTAGGCACAAACATGAACACTCCATGTTAAATGGGTTATATTAGTGTTGTCTTTAGCAATGAGGCTTGTCAGTTTGTGTATCACAATCTATTGTTTTGGCAACAGCCTAGGCTGTTTGGAATTTCCCTGGGACCCCTTTGGCCAACAATTTAAATGTATTTAACCCAGTCCCAGTTCTGCAAGCTTCATTTGCTGACAGGAGATCACAAGCTGAGACTCCATCTCCTCATTATTTGGAGTCTTCACAGAAATTTTCAAGAAAATTATAGGATATTTCCTTAATCAGTAGAAAAGATGCCTATTAACTTATAAGAAGCACACAGAACACAAAAGAATAAACATTCTTCTCTAAAATTGAACTTTCTCTAAAATTGAACCCATTCTCAGAGAAAAAGCAAGTCTCAACAGATACAAGAAAATTTAAATTAATACCCTGAATCCTGTCTGACTACCCCATGGATTTAATGCTGGATATTGCTACTACCAATTTGAAGTTGTACTATAGAGATATAATAATAAAAATAGCAATGATCTTGGCACAAAACAGATACATTGATCACTGAAATCTAATTGAAGTCTCATACATAAATCCACATACCTATGAACACTTGATTTTTGAAAAAGAAATCTGGAAAAAGACAGCACCTTCAACACTGGAAAAAGAACAGCATCTTCAATTAATGGTGCTTGACCAACTGGTTGGCTGCATTTAAAAATATGCAAGTAGGCCCTTACATATCACTTGGCATAAAACTCAACAATTAATGATTCATAAGTCTCAATATAAAACCAGATACACTGAACCTCATAGAAGAGAATGTGGGAAATAAATCTGGCACAAGAGTTACTATTAAACAGGAGATCATCAGCACAGGAACTAAGATAAAAAATTAATAAATGAAAACATATAATACTGAAAAGCTTCTGCATATCAAACAACACTGCCATATAGACAAAGCTGAAGCCTACCAAATGGGAAAAGATTTTTTACCCACTACATGGTCTATAATCCAAAATATACAAAGAATTCTAAAAACTAGATACCTATAAAACAAGTAACCAATTAATACAAGGGGTACAGACCTAAACAGAGAATTGTCAAAAGACGAAACTCAAAATGCTGAGTAACATTTAAGAAATGTTCGACATGATCAGGCATCAGAGAAATGCAAAACATACTTTGAGATTTCATCTTAAATCTATCAAAATGGAATGGTAAGGATCAATAAATCAAGTGACAGCTCATACTCTTAAGCATATGGACTAAGGGAAATGTTGCTGGTGGGAGTAGAAACCTTTACAGACACTGAAAGGCAAGGTCTTAGTTCTTCAGGAAGCTTGAATAGATATATCTCAAGATCCAGCTACACCACTCTTGGCCATATATCCCAAGGATACATCATGCTACCCCAGGGACATACTTGATTAACAATGCTCATTGGGGCTCTATTTATAATAGCCAGGTTTGGAAACCACTTAGAGGTCCCACAACAGAATAATGAAAAACATACAGACAGACAGGCAGGCAGACAGACAGATAGATTAATATAATATGATACGTATATGCACTAGAATATTACTCAGTTGTTTAAGAAAATGACATGGTGAAATTTTCAGGCAAATGGATGGAACTAGAAAAAATTCTGTGTGAGATAACCCACTCCCAAAAAGACAAAGAAGGTTTGTATTCATTATAAGTGGATATTAGCTATAAAGTCAATGATAACCAAACTTCAATCGATAGAATTACAAAGCTTAGGTATAGAGTAAGTGATAGAGGGCATATATATCTTATTTTAAAAGCAAACTAGGATAGATGGATGTATGGGTAAGATGAAATATAAGGATCAAGTGGGGAGGGGATGAGGAGAGTTAGATGAGGGATGGATTATTGGGAGAGAGTTAAAATTAAGGGTCCTTTTAAGTGTAGTATTGAACTGCAAAATGTACTCATATATGAAATTGAGCTAAATGAAATTGTCAACAATGAGAAAGACAAAGCCCCAAATGTCCATCTTTTCTCACCAAAAGAAGCTTCCAGTGCTAAAACTGGGTTACATCTAACTTGATGTTGGCCAACAGCATCCAAAGGATATGGATAAGTAACTCAGGTCATTGCCAAGATTATAGATTGTTCTCCACACATGACAGCAGGACCCTATTGCCAAAGACAATACTTACATAACCTATTGAACATGTAGAAGTTGAGCTTACTTTAAAATAAACAAAATACATGTATTTTTATGTCTGCATATACAAGTACACACACACATATGTATGTATACATCTTATACACGGAGAATGTGTCTTAGTTAGCTTTTCTATTGCTGCAATGAAGCAACATGATCAAAAACCAAATTAGGGAAGAAAAGGTTTATTCCACATTTCTGTTTACCACCAAAGGATGTCAGGACAGGAACTCAAAAAGATCAGGAACCTGGATGTAGGAGCTGACACTGGTACGAACCACAATGGGTTAGGCCCTCCCCCATTGATCACTAATTTAGAAAATGCATTACAGCTAGATCTCATGGAGGCATTTCCTCAACTGAGAGGCCCCTTCCTCTCTGATGACTAGCTTATGTCTAGTTGACACAAAACCAGCCAGCACACACCACACACACACACACACATACACACACA
>NC_045030.1:98218783-98225870 GCF_008632895.1 Mastomys coucha
CAGAGACAGAAAAGAGAGAGAAAGACAGAGAGGGATAATTGTGATACATGGTATGTGCTACCCTGTGAGCTGTGTTATGTGCTGCCCCATAAGCCATGAGATAACTAACAAAAATCCAAGTGTCAGGCATGAAAACATCACAAGATTTTTGACCAGCAGAATACAAGAGACTCCCACAACAATATGAACAATTGACATTGACCGTGTTTGCAGTATAGAACTTGAAGATAAGATCCTATTGCTGGAGTACCACACTCATGCTAGACTCAATAATCCAGCTGGAAATGTCCTGCAAGTCTCCTTTTTGAGTATTTGAACATGTTATGGAAGCTGCCAAGTTGAGGACCATTCACTAATCTTCCCTAAATACAATTCCACTTTAGTATGTGTGCTCTCAAAGTAAGCAATATCTCTTGATTTCAGCAATTATTGGACAATCATTAAATATACATTCATATTTCTTATATATTCATTATCCTTTTCTGAATGCTACATAGTCAATTAAATGTATATATATGTGTGTGTATGTGTGTATATATATACATATATATATATATTAAGGATTAAGAATTAACTCATGTGTGTGTGTGTGTGTGTGTGAGTGAGAGAGAGAGACAGAGAGAGAGAGAGAGAGAGAGAGAGAGAGAGAGAGAGAGAGAGGGTGGAGGTGGGGAGAGTATTCAAGTACACGAAAAGACTTTGGCCCATAGGGGCTCACAGATGTAGCAGTTATGTAGCTTTTTCTTTATGTGAGTTTCCTAACAATTGGAATGTGGGTCTGTCTCTCACTCTGTTGTCTGCCTGTGGATCTCCTTCCCCTATCTGGGCTGACTTGCCTGGCCTCATGGGAAAAGATGCACTTAGTCCTTCTGGGGCTTGATAAATCAGGGTGGGTTTGTACCCATAGGAAACCTCCCATTCTCTAAGGAACAAGGTATGGGGGAATGGGAAAATGAGGGAGTGGGTATGAAGATGAGACTGGGAGGAGAGGAAGGAGGGGGCTGCAATCAGGCTGTAAAGAGAATAAATAAATAAACAAATAAATAAATTTATTTTTATTTATTAAATATTAAATATTAAATGTTAAATGTTAAATGTTAAATAAATATTTAATATTAAATAAATTTATTTAATATAGGAAAAATTACAAAACAAAAAATCAAAAGGATTCTTGTGTTTCATCTAATTTAATCTATTTCCGACTTAAAAAATATGTTACTTAAAAATTATAGGGAATGTTAAAATGAAACACAAGTATCATATTTATTCTATGAGTGTGTCTGGGAAGATAACATCTTTAAATTCTATATTTAAAAAAAAGAATTGACTGGAGAGAAAATTTACACTAACAGTACAAAGAATACTAAAATATTCAATACAAAGAATACTAAAATATTAGGTGCTATTTTGTGGAATATTTTTAAAAGCCTCATCATTTAGCATGTGTTTTACCTTTGGCTCATAAGGAGACTAACACTTAAAAATGTATATGGAAAAAGAGATAATCCCAAATAATATGGACAGGGAGAATTCTAAATTCATTTCTGTGAGTATTTGTGAAATACAAAGCTTGAGACCAGACATAGATCTTTTTATTTTGGTCTTTGTCACATGAACTTGCCTAATACTTATTGTCAACTTGACAAGATCTACAGTCTTCTTGGAAACAACCTTTTGAGCATCCTTCTTTGTTTGTTAAGCCAAGAAGTAAAGGTGCCATTATGAATAAGGTAAATAAATGAGTGGAGTATTAGCATTTCATCTGCAGGTTTCCTGATTATAGATACAACACAACACACTTCCTCAAGCTCTTATAGACTTATCCCAATCCTTATGGACTACCTTCAAATTGAGCAAAATTTCCATTCTTCTTTCGTTCTTTCCTTCCTTCCTTCCTTCCTTCCTTCCTTCCTTCCTTCCTTCCTTCCTCCCTCCCTCCCTCCCTCCCTTCATTCCTTGAGGTGCTTGTCATCAGGCATTTTTTTTTCAGAACAATGAGAGAAGTAAATAATACATATGTGAAGGTGGCCCGTAACACCTACCTTTTAGGATTACTGAAGAGTGAAAACAAAAGAGGGAGTGAGGCAGATATGGAAAAGAGAAAGATCTGAGGTAGGTATGGGAGGGAGACAATTGATAAAAGAATAAAAAGCATAATGCTTTTTTCACTGAATCACAGCACTTCTGATATCTTACCACTGCAGACATTTATTTCTCTATTAAAGTTACTAAACTTCAACAATATTTATGAGCACACAATATGTGCTTCCCAGCTAATGAGATAGCCCTGAGTAGGTTCTTCACCCTTCAGAAAAGTACATCCTAACTGAAGAAGCAAGTGAAGGACCCTGGAGAAAGCTATCACAAGGCTATAGTCTATTGATAGGCCAACATGGATAATAGAGTAGGTATGTAAAGAGTCTTCATGAGATCAATACAAGCAACAGGATTGGGAAGAGGACACAATCTTTCAAAGAACTGCCCTGGGCCAAGTTGCTGAGTTTTTTTAACCTCTTAATTATCACTCTTTGGAGGCCCATCTCTTTGTCCTCACCCTAGAGAACAGAAATAACCTTAATCAAGATAGCTACCATGAACTTTGGAAATCCTTGACAGAGGCTTATAACCATATTCTAGTCACAAAGCAAGTGGGAAAATGTTCTGCATTATTTCCTGTATCATTGCTATGGTTCCCATAAAGAACCATCATAGTGGTACCAAGCATCATTGTGTTATTTGTTTGTGCCTTAAAGAACTATGAAAATGGGAGGAGCTCCATAAAAGGCTCATGACCAGTAATTGTAAGACTAATTTTACACACAGTACATGAAGGCTATTTTTGCCATTTTTGCTTTTCTTGTTTATTGTGATTTCTGCTCATCATTTTAAGTATCTTTAATTAATGATACATTTTCATTGGACATCTTCCCCCAAGCTTTTAAGGCAGAGAACATGCTTCTAAAAATCAAATAACTAAATAATAAATAAAGTGCTGAGTGGTAAAGTGACCCTCAGATGAAGTAATAGAAATGAAAACTCAAATGCAGAAAATGTGCCTGTTCATCATCATTGACACCTGGGAGGAAGGGCCCTTAACAGAAGTCCTTAACAGCAGTCCTGCCTGTCCATATTGTGGCCTTAAATCCAGGGCACATTAGGATACACTCAACTTGGCCCCAGTACAAGGGTTTCAGCACTTTGAGGGATTGAACAAAGTTTTGTTTTCACTCACTTAGATGCAAAGTGACCTTTCAGGGCTTAAGATTCTGAGTGCCAAGAGACATTGGATGAATGTAAGAGGAAGATGTAGTTGATACATACAGTGAATTTGATTCAGGTCTGAAAAATGCACCCTGAGCTTCCTGTCTGTCAAGCCCTGTTCAGCCCTCAGAAGTCTGATAAAACATACATTCCATGTATGCTGGCTGTGTTTAATTCAGTAAGGGAGACTGTCAGAAAACTAGACAAGTATAATAATGATTATCATGGGAAAGAAAGAGAGAGATCAACTGGGAGTGGTAGTATAGAACTAGGATTTAAGAGATCAATTAAGAAGATATTGCCATGGACAACAGAGGATTAGTGAAAGATCATTACTGACAAATATATTTTGTGGTTTACTTGATGATCTGATCCTCAACAAGTGGCTGGTACTACCCGAGATATACACATCTTAAATCCAACTTACATGAAGGAACTGTATCAGACATTTAAAAATATTAAACTTGGTAAATATTTTCCAGATCTTCTAGATATTTGATAGATTAAAAAGAAGAGAGGGGATGGAGACACTGTAATATAAGATAAAAAGGGGAAATCTATAAATGTTGATTCAATTTTCACTAAGCATAGAAAGTATTGTGTTTCAGTCAGACATTTTCAAGCACCATTTGTGCTGATCTCCCCTTGCCTCAAATTCACAGGCTCCATATATTCTCCCTGCTTCTACTGTCATACGTGCTCCATTGCTCACCTTCCTCAACACATCTTTTCCCCTTATCATGATCCTCTTTTTGGTTCCATGACCTTAGTCACCTATACCCATACTTTTAATTATTCGCTCATCTGTTTAATTACACACTCTAAACTGCATTCATCTCTTGATTGCTATCTAGGCTGGTTCCACTTCATTTGTGAATAAAGCAGCAATCAACAGAGATATTATGGCATCACTTTGGCAGGATAGGGCCATTTGTATATGTGTCTTGAAGGGATATAGCTGGATCATACAGTAGTTCTAATCTGTGAAGAACAAAACATACTGAGTTTCATAATGGCTGCATAATTTTATATTCTAAGGAATAGCTGGAAAATAGTTTCCTCCTAATCTTTGGGCTGTATGTTTGTTGTGCTAACAGTTTTACTTATTTACTGTACATAAACATTTTAGTTTCACATAACACCATTGTTAAATCATGAGACTGTTTCCTTTACTACTGGAGTCTTGTTCACAAAGTTCCTGCATATGCTTGAATCTTCAAGTACTACTACTACGTTTTCATTTAGCAGCTTCAGCATTTCAGTGTTTAAATTTGGGTCTTCAAATTTACTTTTGTAGAGGGTGTATGAGATGGATCTCATTTCATTCTTCTGTATCTGGATACCCTATATTTTATGCACTCATTTATTTGCTTGTTTATTTATTTAGTTATTCACTTTATATCCTGATTTCTGTCCCACAGTCCCTCCTCCCAAACCACCTCCCCTTTTCCTCTGAGTGGAGGATGCCACTCCCCAGTATCTTCCCACCCTGGCACATCAAGTCTCTGGAGGCTAGGTGCATCTTCTCTCACTGAGGCCAGACAAGTGAGCCAAGTTAGGGGAATGGATTCTATAGACAGGCAACAGGTTTAAGGATAACCCATGCTCCAGTTGTGGGGTGACACACAAGAAAACAAAGATGCATATCTGTTACATATGTGCAGGGAAGGTCTAGGTCTAGCCAGTGTATGTTCTTTGGCTCATGGTTCAGTATCTGAGAGTCTCAAGGGTCCAGGTTAGTTGACTCAGTTGCTCTTCTTGTGGATTACCTATCCCCTTCAGAGCCCTTACTCCTTCTCCCCACTCTTCTATAAGAGGCCCCAAGCTCCATCCAAAGTTAGGCTGTGGAGACCTGCATCTGTCTGATTCAGCTTACCAGGCTCCTGTCTGCAAGCACTTCTTGGCATCAGCACTCATGTTGGGGTTTGGTGTCTGCAGGTGAAATGGATCAGATAGTGGGGTGGTCTCTGGGTGGCCTTTCCTTCAGCCTCTACTCCATTTTTGTCTCTGAGTTTCCTTTAAACAGAGACAATTCTGGATTAAAAATTTTAGATGGGAGAGTGGCTCCATCCCTCCACTGGGGGTCATGTCTATCTACTGGAAGTGATCTCTTCAGGTTCTATTGCCATGATGTTGGGTATTTCAGCTAACACCATCCAGATTGGGTCCGGGGAGCCTCTCACATCCCTGGTATCTGGGACTTTCTAATGGTCCCCCAAGTTCCCTACCCTTCACTGCTACTTATTTCTATTCTTTATCCTGGCCCCCTGCCCTCTTATTTTGCTCCCCCTCCCCATCTACCTACCACCCAGCTCCCGGCCTCCCTCTGCCTCCTGTGATTATACTAAGTGGGTTTGAAGCATCCACACTTTGGCCTTCCTACTTGTTGAGCTTCATATAATCTTTGAATTGTATTGTGAGTATTCTGAGCTTTTGGGCTAGTATTCACCTATCACTGAGTACATGTATGTAATTTTGGGTCTGGGTCACCTCAATCAGGATATTTTCTACTTCCATACATTTGCCTGCAAAATTTGTGAAGTCATCATTTTTAATAGCTGAGTAGTATTCCATTGTGTAAATGTATCACATTTTCTGTATTCATTCTTCAATTGAAGGACATCTGGGTTGTTTTCAGCTTCTGGCTATTATAAATAAGGCTACTATGAACATAATGGAGCATGTGTCCTTGTTATGTGTTGGAGCATATTTTGGGCATATTCCCAGGAGTGGTATAGCTGAGTCTCCAGGTAGAGCTATTTCCAACTTTCTGAGTGTTTTTCCAAAGTCGTTGTATCAGCTTGCAATTCCTCTTTGTCCACATCCTCTCCAGCATCTGCTGTCTCCTGACTTTTTGACCTTAGCCATTCTGACTGGTGTGAGGTAGAATCTCAGGGTTGTTTTGATTTGCACTTCCCTGATGACTAGGAAGTTCAACATTTTTTCAAGTGCTTCTCAGCCACTCAGTTGAGAATTAATTGTTTAGCTCTGTACCCATTTTTTAAAATAAGGTTATTTGGTTTTCTGGAGTCTAACTTTGTATATTTTAGGTATTAGCCATCTTTCTGATGCAGGATTTGTAAAGACATTTTCACAATCTTTTGGTTGCTGTTTTGCCGTATTTTTTAATTTTTTTGTTTTGTTTTTGAAAGGTAATTTATATATAATAAGTCTGTCAGCTTTATATATACACTTCAATGAGCTTAACAATGAGCCACCCACATAACCACCACATCATCATGCAGAATGCTCCATCACCCTGAGCTACATTCCTATCCCACAGAACCTAATTTCTTTGATCTCAATCACTGATCTGCATCCATCACTTCAGCTTTGCCCTTTCTACTACTTGTTTGGTCAGAATTGTTCTCTCTATATTCTTGTATGTTAGTTATCTTTCCCTTGCTGTGATTTGATTGACAACAGAGAACATAGTTTTATGTTAGTCGACAGAAGCTGCATCAGGGTTATAAAAATTTTGGGATTTTCTTTATATTTACAAGACTCAGAAAGTGATGACTTAATTTCTAAATTTGATGCTTATTTTTGGTGAAGCTGTGGTCAAGTTAAACAACTTTTTTTGAGGCTTGCTTTTTTTGTTGTTGTTGTTTGTTTCTTTCTTTCTTTATTAGATATTTTCTTTATTTACATTTCAAATGATATCCCCTTTCCCAGTTTCCCCTCTGAAAAAAAGCCCTATTACCTCTCCTCCTTGCTCACAATCCCACCCTCTCCTGCTTCCTGGCCCTGGCATTCCACTACACTGGGGCATAGAACCTTCATAGGACCAAGGGCCTCTCCTCCCATTGATGACTGACTAGGCCAT
>NC_045030.1:98226546-98238465 GCF_008632895.1 Mastomys coucha
CTCTGTTGAGGGACATCTGGGTTGTTTCCAGGTTCTGGCTATTATAAATAAGGCTGCTATGAACACAGGGTTGCACATGTCCTTGTTGCATGTTGGAGCATCTTCCAGGTATATGCCCAGGAGTTGTACACCTCCTCTCCTATTAAGGCTAGACTAGGCAACCAATTAGGAGGAAAGTGTCCCAGAAGCAGGTAACAGCATCAGAGATAACCCTTGCTAAGAGTATGTTAGGAGTAACACAAGAACGCAAAGATCCATAACTATAACATATGCAGAGGCCCTAAGTCAGTCCTACTTAGGCTACCTGGTTGACAGTTCAGGTTCTGTGAGCACCTGTGAGCCTAAGGTAGTTTATTCAATGGATTTTCTTGTGGTGTTCTTGACCACTCTGGCTTCTATAAGCCATCCTCCACCTCTTGCACAGAATTCCCCAAGTTCTGCCTAATGTTTGGCTGTTGGTCTCTGCATCTGTTTCCATCAGTCACTAGGTGAAATCTCTCCCTGGACCCTGGGAGAGATGGATTTGCCCTGTTTCATCAGTCCTTACTTAGCTGTAGTATTTTGTATGAGAGTGAGAACCCAGTAAGATTTCTTCCTTCCAAGATACCAGGTCTATTGGTATTGTCATTGTTTGGGCCTTATGGGGATCCATATTATTGAAGTAACATGGGTGTGGCTTCCCTGTCATTTCTAGGATACACAATCTCATAATAGACTTCTTGGTACCTTGGCTCTGACAATCTTTCTGACCCCTCTTCTTTGATGTTGCCCTAGTATAGAGCTTATGTTGTATCAATTATAGTTAGGCACTCCACAATCACATGTCCTCTTTTTACTAGTCTTGATGTTCTTCAATAGCCCTTCTTTGCTACAAAGGTGCCACCTCCATGTAGATGCTGAGGACTGTGTAGCCACAAAAGTTCTCTTGCAGGAGGACCTAATTGAGGATTGCTTTAGAGACCAAGTATTGCTGGTCTAGACAGTGATAGCCTATTGGGAACTGCTGTTCAGAAGCGATGCTTTCTTGGAACCAATGGAAAGAAGGCGGAGAGTATTAAAGGAGCTTCAGCAGGCATTCAGATGAGCTTGCTCCTGACCTCACCTCCAACCCCCAAGGGCAGGAAGGACAGTCTAGGGCACAGGAAACAGAAAAGGAAGCTTTTTTAATGACAGGTGAAAACTACCTTTCCTTTTGAGAATAAGGATAACTTTTAGAATCAAATTAGGAATCATGATGGTATAGTAAAGTGATAGTAATTTTAAAATTCAATTTTAAAACCAGTGAATTCAGTAACCCAGATTGTTGGCTAAGTTTCTAATACAAGGCATGACTTCTCTTCTGTTGAGCAGTCCTTAAGACTAATTAAATAGCTGCTTGTGACCTAGATGTGAGTGTTCCTATTTCACCTTTAGGGATATATTACCATTTTGGTCATTGCTTTGCTTCACAAGTATTATAGATGGGTAAGAATATCAGTTGCTTCCCTCCCTTTGCAGCTTACATGAGCACATTCTAGTGCTATGAAATATAGACCTTAGACCTCATGGTATGGGGTCAAATCCTCTGAATCTTGTGTCATAAGTGTACTGTGTCTTCAGCAATAAAGACTCACACAAAACCTCTAAGAAGCAGCCAAGGACAACATCAAAAGACTATATAGTCTTTGGAGTCATTAGAACTACAATGATGAACAAATGGGAAAAGAAAGGGTTTCTCATACCTAGTATTGAATGTTTAAGATAGTCTGTGGATCTTGTGGGAAGCATTGTCATCCCAAGTGATATAACTTCATTTATGCTATGTATGTATGCATGTATGTATGTATGTACAGATGCATAATGTATATGTGTTATATATAATTTTAATTAAATATAAAATATTCCTTGGGGCTTTGTTCAATATCCTTGATGTTATTTTTTTGTTCCCATGTCCAATATAATGTGAAACTGTGAATAACCTCTTTATCTTACTATGCATGGTAGTACATATTAGTAGCATGAAGAAACTCAATGGCATCGTTCTAAAGAGCCCTTCTACTATGATATGCTATGAAAAAAAAAAACAAACAAAAAACCTGCGGGACAAATCAATCAGACTAAAGAAAGAAGCCAGTGGACATTTGGGCATGTATCATGGCTGTTTTCTCCTTTGGCAGTGAAAATAGTAAATATTGTTGTAATAATTGCTGTTAGCATCACAGTCTTCAAGAAACATTTTTTGAGGTCTACAACATGTAAGTTATAGTGGCTAGCATCCATATTTGTTTAACTATATACTTAGAATTTAATTATGTTTTGTGTTTATACAGCACAAGAATATTTTCAAATTACCACTAGAATTAATTCATTTCATATTCATATTAATTTATTGTCAATGGTACTTATCATTAACTGAGTTTGATAAATGAGAAAACTAAGTTTAAAGTGATTATGTAAAATGCCTAATGTTATATACTTCATAATTCAAATAACCAATATCATAACACAAATCTATAATTGACATAAAACAGTTTCCATACTTGACAGTGAATAAAGAGACTTTTATATTAACTAAATTCTTCTATAATATAACTAATTTTTTATATATTTATCTCTCACTCCAGAAATTTATCATTCAACTGAGGATGCTATATACAAATATGCTGATAAAACATTAAAGAGTTATATGAACATTAAGAAGGAATCATCCCTTGAAGAACCCAAGAGTACTTCTTTTTTTTCTGAACAAGGAGGATTTTCATTCATTATTAAAAAGAATATGAATGCAATGACATAAAGGAAATAGTTACTAAAAAGGAAGACGAATTGAAGTATGGAAGAAGAGGTCCAAGACATGCTAAGCAAAAAGTAAATAAGTTGAATTGGGATCAGATGATTTAGTAAGGAAATAGTCAGGTAAGACAGTCTAGATCACCGTTTTACAACCTGTGATTTGTGACCATTTTGAGAATAGAATGACCGCTTCACAAAGGTGGGTGGCCTAAGACCATCAGAAATACAGTTTTTACATTATGTTTCATAACAGTAGCAAAATTACAATTATGTTGTAGCAAGGAAAGTAATTTATTTTTTTAAGTACTTAAAACTGTTTAGTTAAATCAAGCAAAAATATTACATTAATTTTTTTATAAGTTCACAAGCAAGCACATTATTCTATAGTTTAAATTTCAAGGCAGTTGTTGGTTTCTGGAAGAAAGGGCATGTGCTGCACAAGACTGTGTTCTCCTGATTTGGCTATGTCATGCTACTAAAATGCTGGGCTTCACAATAAACATAAAGATTTGCCAGCAACTCTTATGCATTGACTTTCAAAATTTCAGAAATTAACAGAAGAGGTAAGGAACAGTGGAAGATACACACAAGTGTTAAAAGATATCATCTTTTGAATATGGACAGAAAATAGAACAGAAATAAATTCTTAGTATTTCAGAAAAAGTTTGAAAAAAGGACAGAAATAAATTCTTAGTATTTCAGAAAAAGCACTTAAGTCTTTATATAGGCTGTAAGCTGAATTTAGTTTATTTATTCACCTTGACTAAATTTTGTGTCTTCACAGAGTCACCCTCCAGCAGGAAAACAGGGCAAAAATTGAGGGAGAGGGAGGCCATCCCACAGTCACAACTCTGACCCATAACTGTTCCTGTCTGAAAGAATTACAGGGATGGAAATGGAGAGGAGCCTGAGCAAAAGAAGGTCCAGTGACAGGCCCATAGTGGGATCCAGCTCAAGGGGGGACGTTCTAAACCTGGTACTATGGAGCATTCACAAAAAGAAAAACAATTTTTTTTATTGGGCTCACTACAGAGTGAGGAATTGTGTTAAAGTTTCACTGCTTAGGAAAGTTGAGAACCACTTGTCTAGGTGGTAGAATGATTGGAATGATGGGTTGTTTACTTCCAATGAGACTGTAATATTCAATCTTCAGTTGTTCTGTGAGGAAGCCTGTGACAATCCTGGAAAAAACAAATAAAGGATAGAGGTGATGTTCAGTATTAAATAAATGGCCCAATGTACATGAGCCCTTGGTTCAACCCCTTACACTGCTCTTTGAAATGACCATGTGAATTGCAAAAGACCAGTGAGTTGCAAAGGGTCAATACTATATAGTTGATCAGTGAAAGAGGTAAAATTTGATATTAGCATAATTTTTTGTCACTCAATGACATTTTGTAACAAAAGTCACATCCATACAGTTTTATCTAATTGATGGAAAGTAACGAGCAATATTTTATAATAAATATCTGAATGTGTAGGAATTTTTTTTCATTGCTAAGACTCTTCAGAATACCCTAATAGTAATAGTCACCTTTCTGTCTCTGGAAATTCTGGAAGACAATGTCTTAGAACCACCTCCTTTCCTCATCCACTGAGAAATATATAATAAAGACATTAGGGGTTTTGCTGTCTGGTCCTATTATTAATACTCCATGGATTCAGTGGAGAGTAAGGAATTTCCTAAGAAAATGAGACACAGACTTAAAGAAATGGGCAGAGATGGTGTCAACTATAATAAGACATAAAATTAGAACATTTTCTCCTTTCATAAGAGTACATTTTACCTTGGTGGCTTTTAAAATAAATGTCAATTTGAAAAATGAAGGAAGCCTCTTTGTGGCTGAATCACTTCTAAAGTTCCAGTAATCACTCTTGCTCACTGTCTCACTTTCTGTTTCAGCAATCTGGGTCTTTTTTCTCATTCCCTTCTTCTCTTATATTGTCTCTATTCCCAGAAGTTAGTTTGCTGAGCCTCTACTGTTAGGATGCTACAGTTATTGATAAACTACAATAGTTTAGGTACAACTGTATCTGAAATTTTATCATAAATACAGGATGTATATGTTACAGACAGACACATGTGTGTATTCTCTGTGTCTGGCTATTCATTGACTGAAAGCTTTCTCACTCAAGTCACTGATTGAAGTTTCAGAATGAGAAAATTAAAATGGCCTCATAGAACCTGTCCTTAAATTGGAAAGGAACCAAGGAACCAAGCTGTTCTTCTGATACGGATGAAAGGGCCCATCTCAAAAAATATTTGAACCCACTCAAAATTTCAAAAGAACATAAACTCAAGGCACAAGCCCTGGGAGATATATTTGCAGGGGCAGCTAGAGAGCTAAAGGGGAAATACAAAATTCTTGTCTATTTTTACCTAATCCTACGCAGATCTAATCTTATCCTTGATGAAACGTAACTCTTAATCAAATTCTGTGTAAATAAAAAGGGGGAAAACCACTTCAAGCACAATTCATGCTTTATTTTTATCTCGATTATTGCCCCCAGAGCCATTAACTGGCCTGTGGCTTTAGGGCTTACCTGAAAATGGTAAATGGTCAGAGGCCATTGAAAATTATTAGTCTAAACTCCCTATCTTCCTTCTGTGTTAAAGTAGTTTAGGGCTTCCCATGTAGAACTCAATTTCCAGGCTCTTAATTTCAATTTTTAAAGTAGAACAATAACAAAATGGCATTTCATTGTAACTAGGTCTGATTTATTTTGGACTGAGAGTGCTACAGTATTATTCAGCTGGTTTCTGTAAGCCTAGCTTTGGCATAGTACAAATTTTTTTTAATAGAAAGACCCTTTATGATTTACAATGATGTCCAAATTTCTGATGATGAGAATTATTTCCTCATGTTTATAAATTTTCAGAACTTGTTCTTCTCTCAATCCTGTTTGGTCTTTACATAAAATGGAAATTAATATGATAGTTCTCAAATTTTGTGGTAAAACTGAATCATCTGAAGGCTCTTTAAATGATCACGTATTTCAACATCAGTTATTTGACATTTATTTAATATGCCTAGATTTTGGCTCTGGAAATTCCTAGACAATTCTTTTGGACCATCCTAATGATGAGGCTTGCTAACCTAGTAGCTACAACCAAGTAGCAAGAAGTTGATGTCTGTTGAAGAAATGTTGATGTTCAGCTTCCTAAAAAACTAACAATAATGATTTGACACATTGAAACTAGCATCATAAAAGTTCTAGTTGATAATGAGACCATAGGCATTGGTAATTAAATGCAGAGCAAAACAAGTAAGAAAGTTCAAGAAATTTTACTGTCTATGGCCCTTTACCAAAAGCATGTTCTATTTTCAGCATTATTGAAAACCCGACATGGGAATGCTCCTTGGAAGGAGAACATGTACCACTTTTCTTTTTGATCTATGTAATAGAACATAGCATAAGTTACCTTGTGAGACAGAAGCAAAACTGAAATTAAATTATTCCTAAATGTGCACTTAGGACTTTAAGAAATTTGCATTAAGTGTGTAACCCTTCTAACCACTGTATGCTCCAGGACGTTCTGGTTGCTTTGCCTCTGTTTCAGACCCCTTAAGTATTCTTAAAATTGAGTGTGGTTCATATACACTGTCTGTGTGAGAATAATAGACCCACGCCTTCCTCAATAAAGTTGTTCTTGTCCTGAGTGTTCTAGCCAACACAGTTCATCTCCATGGCAACCCCTGCTTTGGCTCAGTCTGGGGATTAGAATGACTTCATTTCATACACCTGATAAGGGAAGATGGGATTTACTGTGTGGAAAAGGTTCTTACTTCAAACAGAAACAGAGGATTAGGATGACTTCATTCCACACACCTGAAAGTTTCTTCAAACAAACATAATCAACAAACAGCCATATTTGTTCCTGTTTTGAAGGGCAGGCTTGTGATCCACATAACTGATGCAGTAAACAGGCCCCAGAAGGTACTTGTTGAACTTCCTCCTCCATGCTTCCCATTTTCACTAATTAATGGTAGAAGGCTTGAGAATTGAAAAGTCTAACAAAATCAGCCACTTCATTCAATGACCATCCTTTCTATTACCCCATATGAGTAGCTACATAATTTCATATAATTACATTAATTGTTGCCATCATTGAGCAGCTGAGTCCCACAGCCACAGGAATGATTCTTCTGTTAGGCCTGGGAGAAAGGAGTTTCTCCTCTCTTGGGACATGGGAGTTTAGTAATATTCTTCTGTTTAGGAAAAGACAACATACTCAAAATTATCAGATTTTTTAATTATTAAACTTGCTTTTTGATGATCTTGTACATCTATTTAATGCCTTCCATGACTACTCATGTCCTACTACCCCTATCAACTCCTGCCCCACTATCCTACAAGTACATTTCCATAGTAATTTCTGTTTATCTTGCTTTATGACCCACTGAATTTAATCAGGGTCATTTGTCTGACCATGGGTTTTGAACTATTCTTTGAAGCTTGATCTCATCAGTGAGAACACAACTAAAGACAATATCAGCTCATCCTTAGAATCCATCAGTAGGAAGAAGTAGGGACCAGCATGGAACCACACAACACTAGGCAAGTAAGCAACCAAGCAGAAGGAAGCTTCAACTTAATTCCTGCTTAATTACTATGTATCTTTAAACTAAGGTATTATATCTCTTAAATAATTGGGTCTTAATCCTATCATATTAACTCAAAGCAATCTACCATCTTAAAGAAACAGTACTTCCTAGATCTTTAGATCTTTAAACTGAACAAAAAATTAAAGAATATATCTATACAAAAATCTTTACTTGAACACTCAAAAAGTCCACACTAGAACTTTTAAATAAGGGATGAAAAAACAAATTACTAGAAAAAGTAGCTTAAAATAACAGAAATGTACTACCTCCCAATCTCAAAAGCTAGAATTAGTAATGTAATCAAAATTGTTTCAACAAGACTTATTCTTACTGTTTGACAATGAGTAAGAAATTGTTCTATGGTTCTCTTTTCAATTCTGAATATTTACCAGCAATCTTTGGTATTCTATAGCTTGCAGAGTAATCTTTCCAATCCTCCAATTTCATGTGTTTTTCTTCATACTATCATTTCACAGTTTTCTCTGTTGCATATTTCCATGTAACTAAATTTGGGGGGTTGCTAGAGAGGTAGAATTACAATTATGAGAGCTTGCTGAATCTATTGCTGGGGTTGTGCATTTTTAAAGTTCATTTATATGATTCATTATGTTTATTGACTTACATATGTTAAGCTGCCACTGTACCTCTGGGACAAAGTGAATTTGACTGACATATATGTATATATATATATATATATATACATATATATATATACATATATATATGTCTATACACACATGTATATGCATATATACTCATATGCTTTTTATGCATTGGGTTTGTATGTATTTTATTGAGGACTTTTACATCTATGTTCATCAGGGATAATTCTCTGCCAGTGGTTTTGCTGTGTCATTGCTTACATTTGGTATTAGAGTAATACTGGCTTCATTGAAGGAGTTAGAAAATGCTCTTTTATTTTATGTTTTAAAATAACATAGGGAATACTTACTGCATTTCTTCTTTTAAATCCTGGAAAAATTCTGCTGTTAACCCATCTTTGCCTGAGTATTTTTTCTTTTGTAAGTTGGAAGCAGATTTTTATTACTCTTTCAATCTCCTTAATTATTATGGTTCTATTCAGATTTTTAAATTCTTCACTAAATATTCTTGCTATTGATGAATCTATAAACCCACCTATCTCCTTTATATGTTCTATCTTAAGGGAGTAGAGTTTTCTTTTTTAAGTATCCCCTTGTAATATTCTGGATTTCTTTGTTGATTGAATGTTTTCCTGTACTTTTTTCATATTTTTATATTGGGTCATCTCTTTCACTTGGTTAGTTTAGCAAATGGTCTGCAAATCTTGCTTATCTTCCTGAACAAAACAACAACAAAAACAAAATAAAACCAAATAAACAGTTCTTAGATTCTTTGTATTCTTTCCTTTTTTTCCTATGTCATTGTTTTCTTTTCTGATTTTTATTACTACTTGTCATTAACTGGATTTAGATTTGTTTTGTTTTGTTTTTCCAAATTCATGAGTTGCATCATTAAGTCATTTACTTGTGTTCTTTCTGATGTGTTAAAGTAGGCACTTGTGGCTATAAATTTCCCACTTAAGACTGCTTTTAATGTATCCCAGAAGTTTTATTCACTTGTATATAAATTTTCATTTAGTTCCAGGAAGGAATTTTTTTTCTTGATCACTTCATTGACCCATTCATCATTTAATAATATATTGTTTAATCTCCATGAGCTTTTGCAATTACTAGAGTCCTTTACTGATGATTCTAATCAGTAATTTTTATTGCACTGTGATCAGCTAGAATATAGAATTTATGATTTGTCTGAATTTATTAAGACTTGCCTTGTTTCCCACCAAGTAGTCTATTTTAGAAAATAAATTTGCTTAGTAGAATGTGTATTCTTTATTGTTTAAATAGAATATTCTGTAGATTTCAACCATTCCCCTTGATATGTATTTAATGTGTGTGCTATTTAATGCTGATGATTTTGATAATTTTCCTCATATGACCTGTCTATTAAAGAAATTAGGCTATTAATATTACCTACGATTATTGAGCTGGATAACCTGTCTTTAATTTTACTATCATACTTTTTGTTTTACCATCCTACTTTTAATTTTACCATCATACATACAAGCCCCAGAATTCGGGCTTATATGTTTTTAACAGTAATGATTTCTTAGTTAGCTATTTCCTTGATCAGAATGAAATGTCCTTTACCACTTCTGATTCATTTTAGTTTCACATACATTTTGTCACATATTAGGATAGCAGTACCTGCTTGCTCCATGGTCCCATTTTCTAAAATATATTTTTTTCTATTCTTTCATGTTAAGACATTGCCTATTTTTAAATATAAGTTTATTTTGGACAACATGAGGATATGTTTTGTCTCTCATTCAGTTCAACTAGCTTCTGGCTTTTGATTAGAGATCTATACCATTAACACTGAAAGTTTTATTGGCTTCTCCTAGCTTCCTAAGCAATAAGAGGTGAACTCTCAGCTTCTCCTGCCCCATGTCTGCCAAGATGGTGCCATGTTCCCACCTTGATGATAATGGACTGAACCTCTGAAACTGTAAGCCAGCCCCAATTAAATGTCATATAATCAAATGATGCTCCAACATATAATAAGGACACAAGCTCCACTATATTTATAGCAGCCTCATTTATAATAGCCAGAAGCTGGAAACAACCCAGATGTCCCTCAACAGAGGAATGGATACAGAAAATGTGTTACATTTACACAATGGAATATTACTCAGCTATTAAAAACAATGACTTCATGAAATTCATAGGCAAATGGATGGATCTAGAAACTATTATCCCGAGTGATGCAATCCAATTACAAAAGAACACACATGGTATGTACTCACTGATAAATGGATATTAGGAAAAAAAAACACAGAATACCCACGATACAACTCACAGACCAAATTAACCTCAAGGAGAAGGAAGAGCAAAGTATGGATGCTTCAGTACTACATAGAAGGGGTAACAAAATAATCATGAGAGGTAGAGGTAGGAAGGTCTTGGGAGGAAGAGAAGGGAGGGATGGATAAAATGGGGCAGGGTCAGATGCAGGGAAATGTACAGAGGGTGGGGAATTTGAACAGAGGTATGTAGCAGTGGGGGATGGGGAACTGGGAGTAGCCATCAGAAAGTCCTAGATGCCAGGAAAGCACGAGTCTCCCAGGACCCAACAAGGAAGATATTAGCTGAAATACCCACAATGGGGAGAGAGAACCAGTAGAGACCATATCCAGAGGTTAAACAAGGGCCTAGCTTGAGGGATAGGACCACCCAACCATCTCAAAAATATTAACCCAGGATTGCTCCTGTCTAAATGAAATACAGGGACAAAGTGGAGCAGAGACTGAAAGAAAGGCCATCCAGAGACTCCCTACCTGGAGATACATCCCATCTGCAGACACCAGACCTAGATACTATTGTGGATGCCAAGAAGTACTTGCTGGCAGGAGCCTGATATAGCTGTCTCCTGAGAGGTTCTGCCAGAGCCTGACAAGTACAGTTGTGGATGCTCGCAGCTAACCACTGGACTGAGCGCTGGGTCCCTAATGGAGGAGTTAGAGAATGAACTGAAGGAGCTGAAGCGGTTTGCAACCTCATAGGAAGAAAAACATCAACCAACCAGATCCCCAGAGCTCCCATTGACTAAACCTCCCACCAATTTTTTAAAAAGAAAGTTTTATTGGAAAATATATGATGATTCTACTCTTTTCACTTTTTTGTTCTGATTTTACTTTTCTTTTTCTAAGTTGTGCATTGTGTTGCAGTAATTACAGCTTCATTTATTGTTGAAATGTGTTTCTTGTATGCAGCTGAATGGTGGATCCTGTTTTCGTATCCATTCTGTTAGCATGTGTCTTTTTATTGAGGAATTGAGTCCACTGATGTTGAAAGATATTAATGACCAGTAATTGTTATTTCCTGTTATTTTGATGTTGGTAATGTTAATGTGTGTGTGTGTGTGTGTGTGTGTGTGTGTGTGTGCTTGCAAGTGTGCTTTCCTTATTTGTGCTGTAATGGAATTACTTTTTTCCTGTGTTTTTGTGGATGTAGTTATCCATCTTGGGTTAGAGTTTTCTTCTAGTATTTTCTGTAGGCCTGGATTTATGGATAGATATTGTTTGACTTTGGATTTTTCTTTAACTATCTTGCTTTTTCCTTCTTTGGTGTTTAAGAGTTTTGCTGTGTATTGTAGTCTAGATAGGTACCTGTAGCTTATTAGAGGTTGCAAGATATCTGACAAGGCCCTTCTAGCTTTTAGAGTCTCTGTTGAAAACTTAAGATTAATTCCTGTAGGTCTGCCTCTGTATGTTACCTTACATTTTTCCCTTGTGGATTTTAATATTGCTTCATTGTTTTATAGATTTTGTGTTTTGATTATTATATGAAGGGAGGATTTTCTTTTCGGGTCCAGTCTAGCGTTCTATAAGCTTCTTGCATGTTTATAGGCACCTCTTTCTTAGGTTGGGAAAGTTTTCTTTTATGATCTTGTTGAGAATATTTTCTGAGCCTTGGAGCTGGGACTCTTTATCTTTTTCTAT
>NC_045030.1:98239300-98239860 GCF_008632895.1 Mastomys coucha
CTGGGTCCTCTGGTAATACTATGTCCAATTTCTGGAGGAACTGCCAAACTGATTTCCAGAGTGGTTGTTCCAGTTTGCAATCCCACTTCATATTCCTGCAGCATTTCTTAAATGAATGTAACCTGTTCTCTGTGGGCTGAGAATAAATTCACTCACTCATGTCAAATAGCTTTGACCATAGCAGAAAGTCTGTATCTAAAAATCAAGCCTACAATTCATTTCTTGGTGCAGCAGAACTATCAACTCTCAGCTTAGCTACGATGGAAGTAAAATTCTTTGGTGATGTGAGGGTCATTGAAGTACAGCCTTATTACAATGAAATCCAATGTCTAAACATTGTTCTTATTTTAGGCTTGTACCATAGTAAGAGCCAATATTTTAAACTCTACTAAATACAAAACGAACAAAAAGACTTTATATATTTATGTTCATTTAAGAAAATATTAGTCGTGATGTATTATTTTGAAGTACACAGTTAATATGTTTGGTATTATTTAAAATTTATATTGAGAAAAAGTTATGTATTTTCGGTATTGCTGTAGACAAGCATCTACATAAGA
>NC_045030.1:98239870-98240389 GCF_008632895.1 Mastomys coucha
ACAGGGCTGAGGGCCTCTCCTCCTATTGATGATTGAATTTGCAATCCTCTACTATACATATGCTGCCAGAACAATCAGACTGATCCATGTGCAGTCCTTGGTTGGTGGTTGTGACCCTAGGAGCTCTGAGGGTACTAGTTAGTTCATATTGTTGTTCCTCCTAAGGTGCTGCAAACCACTCAGCTCCATAGGTCCTTTCTCTAGCTACTTCATTGAGGACCCTGTACTCAGTTCAATGGATGGCTGTGAGCCTCTACATCTTTATTAGTCAGGTACTGTCAGAGCCTCTCAGGAGATAGCTATATTTAGGCTGGTTTGCTCTTACTTCAGTCTCTGCTCCATAGTTAGTCTCTGCAACTCCTTCCTTGGGTATTTGGTTCCCCCTTTCAAGAAGGAATGAAATGTCCACCTTTTGGTCTTCCTTCTTCTTGAGTTCCTTGTGTTTTATGGATTGTTCTTCCTGTATTCCAAACTTCTGGGCTAATAGCCACTTATCAGAGAGTGCATACCATGTGTGTT
>NC_045030.1:98241251-98243430 GCF_008632895.1 Mastomys coucha
AAAGATATTGCAGGTATTGAAGGGGGGTCTCTGGGAGGAGCGGTGGTACAAAAGGGAAACAAGAATGTAATTTAATTGTATTTACTTAGAATATGTTTTTAAATGTTAACAAATTCAGATAAATTGAAATCATGTAACTTTTCTCAACATAACACAATAAAAGTTAAAAAAAAAAATCAGAGGAGAAAATGTGTTTGCTAGCTTACTCATAGAATCATGTTTAGCTAGCTTTCTTATACCTCCTAAGACCACTACTGGAAATGGTAACATCCACAGTGGATGTTATTTAGGAGCCTCCTATATCAATTAACATTCAAAATCTGCCATAGACACACCCACTGTCCAATCTGATCTAGACAGTTTCTCACTTAAGACTCTCCTCTCAGATGATTCTAGGCTGTGTCAAGTTGAGAGTTAGAGCTAACTAGGACAGGAACACATACACAACAGAATATTATTCAAGCATAAATAAACACAAAAATGTGTCATTTTCAGGAAAATTAGCAAAACTGAAAAAATTATACTGAGTGACATAACATGAGCCCATATAGATACAAGGTGCATGTCCTTTTTCAAATGTAGATCTTAGCTTCAAATTCTTAGACTAATGTGCTTAAATTGGAATGTTTGTAGAGGTCAGGAAACTAGAAAATTACTATTAAAAAGGAAAGAAAAACTGATGTCTTAAGGAAGAGTGAATCACACACATGTGATAGGAAAGTAGAAGTGAGGAATACCAAATGCAGAAACTTTTAAATGGGTATAAATGTGGGGAGAAAAGAAGAGGAAAGGGTGGGACAATGGGGTCACTCAAACTAAGGGTATGTGAAACAGCCTTACAAAATCCTACTATTTTGTAAGCTTATAAAAAAAAAACTTAACTTTTAGTCACAGGAAGCTGGCTAGGATCAAATATTAGGCATATTTGCCTCTTGTCCAATTAGATAGCTTTTGGTTGCCATGAAAGTGTGAGTGCCACTGAGTGTTCTCTTACCTTACTGATCCTAATTATGGTTCATAGAAGTTGCAAATGTATAGGGCCTTTTAATTGCCTTGTATTACCCTTGGTAGTTTTCATGGTATTATCTGGCACCTGGAAGATACCACACAGGAAAGAGTTTTTTTGGGTCAGATTCAGCTCAAGACATCTGAGTTGTGTGTGTGTCTTAAGGGTAAGGTATCTTCAGCAGTAGGGACCCACTCTCAAACTCTAAGAGGCATCCAAGGGCTACATATATAATGTATACTATTTTGTTAAGCCCCTCTCCCCATCTAGAGTTTCTTTATACTTTTCTTGTTTCTGTGTTTAGTTACATACTCACATCTGAGGATTTGGAGGAAGTAACCTTCCACTTGCACAAATACTGACCAAATATTCAAAAGTAGGTTTCTATACCTGATACTGAGATCTTGTTAGTGCATGGTTATTAGGAGCACTGTCAGCCTCATTGGCCTAAATTCTTTTAATATATATTATATGCAAATATATATTATATATAAATTTTATATATGTATTAAATATTATTTCTAATTTAGTATATAAAAATTTTGTATATAAATTAAAGATTTAGTGAATAATTTCAGGTAAATATAAAATAATATCAATCATTGAGGATTTACCAAATATCCTCAATTTTTTTTTGTCCCTCATCCCTCATTCTCCTTCTGTATTGGCCTCCCTCCTGCTTCCTCTGCTGAAGCCAAGCCTACATTATTTCATTTCCAAGTTCATATCACCTGTATCCTGATATTCTCCTTCCAAGCTTTATCAACTCCAACTTTATACTTTCCTGGTTTCTGTGTATAATCCATGTTGAACTCTTACATCTGAGGGTTTGTCTAGGAATCTTCTAGAGGCTAATGAGGTCATTAGCCTAAGAAAAACTGCCAGTTTTCTAGACTAGAAAAATTTTTTACTACATCCTAAATCTTATTCTTATATCCACAAATCAGTGTGGCTACTACCCCTCATCAAAGAAGCTTCTCTTTAGAGATGATGATAAGAGAATCTACATCTCTTTTTCAAAACTTTTTAACATTTACACTATCAAAGTTCCACTCAAAACTTGCCAGAGACCTTCCAGCTGTCCATTTGAGACTAATCACGTCAATTTCTTTTTCTTTTTCTTTCTTTCTTTCTTTCTTTCTTTCTTTCTTTCTTTCTTTCTTTCTTTCTTTC
>NC_045030.1:98243833-98251184 GCF_008632895.1 Mastomys coucha
ATTATATTTTTTTAAAAAAATATTGGATATTTTCTTTATTTACATTTCAAATATTATCCCCTTTCCTGGTTCCTCCCCTCACTGGAAACCCCCATCCCATCATTCCTCCCCCTGCTTCTATGAGGGTGTTCCTCCACCCACCCACCCACTCCCACCTTCCTGTGCTCAGTTCCCTTACACTAGGGCATCTATTGAGCCTTCATAGGACCAATGACCTCTCCTCCCATTGATGCATGATGAGGCCATCTTCTGCAACATATGCAGCTGGAGCTATGTGTACTCCTTTGTTGATGGCTTAGTCTCTGGTAGCTCTCAGGAGATTGACTGGTTGATATTGTTGTTCTTCCTGTGGGGCTGCAATCCCTTTAAACTCTTCTGGTCCTTCCTCTAATTCTTCTATTGGGGACCCCAACCTCAGTCCAGTGGTTGGCTATGAGCATCCTTCTCTGTATTTGTAAAGCTCTGGCAAGGCCTCTTAGGAGAAAGCCATTAAAAAATGGGGGCAGAGCTAAACAAAGAATTCTTTTTGTATATATTAGATATTTGCTGCAGGCTGGCCAATCTGGGCCTTCCTCAACCCGCGAGAGAAGCGGGGTCCTAGTCAGGTCGACAAAGTGTAGGTAAAGAATAACAAACAGAGCCGACACAAGGGTGTGTTGAATCTGAAGGTATTTGTACAAGGTGAAATTCAGGCTTAAATACCATACAGCAAGCACAGCAGATGACAAGAGTCACGTAGGCAGGCAGGGGTTACAGCAAGGGGCACAAGACTGAGGTCACGCCACACCAAGGTCAGTAGGGTCTGGTAGCCAGGTGTGAAGCAGGCAGAAGAGGAGTGGAGGCATTTTGGTATTCCTATGTTAATTCTCTGGTTCTTCTGGAGGCAATGACTAGGAGGTTCCGATCTAACACTTCTAGCTAATGCCCTTAAGTGAGGGAAGCCCTTCACTACTCTCTAGTATGTAAAACAGTTCTGTGTTCTGTGGGACTGCCCTGAGAATTCTAACTGTGTTAAAAGTAAGCAATGGTGCCTGACCTCTGTAGCTAACTCTGAGAAAAAACCTGTCTGGCAAGGCAGATTCCTTGAAATAAATTCCAAGCTAAGGACAGCTAGGAATTAGATTAGGATAGGTTGGAAACATTGTGCTGGCCAGGAAACAATGCCCAGTCTTAGCCATTTATGAATCATTTCTTGGGGTACCTTTATGCCTAAATATGAGGGTGTATTGATGATTGGAAAGACTAATCTGGAACACATCTGAGTTAGGAGACCAGCGACTGTCTGAATATCCAGGAGGCACAGAACTCCTTTTGGATCCTTAATGCCTCTAATCCTAATCAGGCTTTTACCCCCGATATTTTGGATTGACTGGAGTAGATGAGTGGGGGTGGCAGATATTAGCCCTCTATCAGATATAGGGTTGGTAAAGATCTTTTCCCAGTCTGTTGGTTGCCATTTTGTCCTATTGACAGTGTCCTTTACCTTACAGAAGCTTTGCAATATTATGAGGTCCTATTTATTGATTCTTGACCTTAGAGCATAAGCTATTGGTGAAATATGAACCAACTATTACCCTCAGAGCTCCCAGGGACTAAACCACCAACAAAAGAGTACACATGGTGGGACTCATGGCCCTAGCTGCATATGTAGCAGAAGATGGCCTAGTTGGTCATCAATGGGAGGAGAGGCCCTCAGTCCTGTGAAGGTTCTATGCCCCAGTATAGGGGAATGCCAGGGCCAGGAAGCAGGAGAGGGTAGGTTGTTGAGCAGTGGAATATGGGTTTTATTCAGAGGGAAAACAGGGAGTGGGGATATCATTTGAAATGTAAATAAAGAAAATATCTAATAAAAATAATTTAAAGAAGCTATTACTGAGTAGCAGAAAGACAAAAAGATGCAAAAGAAGAAAAAGAGAATTTTCAACTGAGGAATATCAAATGGCACAGAAGTACCTAAAGAAATGTTCAATCTTTAGTCACCAGGGAATTGCAAATCAAAACAAAGCTGAGATTCCACCTCACACTAGTCAGAATGGCTAGGATAAAAAACTCAGGTGACATCACTTCTACCCACTGCTTTGTTTTCTAGACTTCTTATAGCATTGCCTGCCATCTATCAGTAGCCCTCTAGCTTCCACCTGAGACTAAAATAGAAAAAAAGTAAACTACTTCACACTTCCTCCTACTGGCACTTTCCCATGCATTGTCCCTCTGTCCAGTGACCTAGAGGCTCCCAGATGCTATGTAAAGATCTGACACATTGCTAATATATCTCATGCCTCCTGTCCTCACCATCTCTCCATTTGAGACTATTCAGAGCCACATTATTACAATTCAGGGACTTTCTAGCCACCCTACACAAAAAGAGACCATAGTAAGAAAGCAAATCTCACAACCATACACCCCCAAGAAGTAAAAATTATTCAAATCAAAAAGGTCATGCAAACAAGTAGGCATTGGTATCCTACTATAAGAAAAAACAGAACTTAAGGCAAAACTAATCAGAAAAGATAAAGAAGTACAATAATTAACAATGATTTGGAAGTATAATCCAAATAAAGCCTATCCTCTTCAAATTGACTTAGTCATGGTATTTTTCATAGCAATAGAAAGTTGTAACTACAACATGTACTATGTTGTGCTAAAGGAAACTATGAAGAGGGCATTGTAGTTCTAACATATGTGCATCAAAATTTAGCACACAGTTTCTTAAATTAAATGGTTCTAGATGATAAGCCTCAAATTAACTGCAATATAGTAATAGTAGGTAATTTCAGTGCACTACTGTCAACAACAAACTGATCAACCAGATAAAACTTCAACAAAGAAAAGGTGGAGTTATAGGAAACCATACAGAGAAATAGTGTCACAGATATCTATCTATAAAACATTTAGTGTGAGCACTACAGAATATACATTTTTCTCAGCAGGACATGGACCAGACTTTAAAATAGATCACAGACTGTTCAAATTCCATTTATATTACTGTGATAAAATATCCTGACAATAAAACAACTTAAGGGAGAAAGGGAGTTTTCTGGCTGAAAATTCTACATTATATTTTATTATTTTTGAAGAACTCAAGGCAGGACCCTGAGGCATCTAAACAATAACACATCCATAGTCAGATGCCGACAAAGAGTAAATACTTTCATGTTTGGAAATATTCAGTTCATTACTTTCAAGCAAACAGTTCAGTTAATTTAAAAATCTATAGATAAAAATGAAGAAAACATGTTTGATCAACACAAGATGCTATTGTGAGAAAAAACTGTGTGGTGTGGTGGGAGTGGGTGGATAGGTGATAGTGGTGGTGGGTGGTGGTTGTGTGTGTGTGTGTGTGTGTGTGTGTGTGTGTGTGTGTGTGCATGTATGTGTGTGTGTGGTGTATAAACATGTCTTTATTTGTACCTTCAACTGTGCCAAGGCTTGGGTGTGAACCACATATACACAATATATGAATACATAAATTTAATTTAAAATATATATTTTTAAAAGAGCCATCAATGTAGCTCAGAAAATTTATTATTACTTGTCTACTGCTGTGATAAAACATGCCCTGAGATAATTTATAGAAGAAAGGCTTTATCTTTGCTTATGGTTTCAGAGTGTTAATAGTCCATTGTGAGACAATGGACCATGCCAGGAAACTTGGTAAGGTAGAATGGGTCCAAGACCCATGAAACTCAGGCCTTGAGGGTTTAGCCAATAAGCTTCCATTCCTGGACATTCCTCCCAGCAAAAATTATTTAACCTCTGGTTTACTCTGAGAAGTTGCTATGCATCCATTTTCTGTGATGAACAACCAATAAACAGTTTGGAACCAAGGACTGTATTTTCCATTGAAACCACCATGGTAAGTATGGAGAAGGCCTTCATCAATAGAACCTCAGCCTAAATCTCCTATAGAAGGCCTCTCTGCACCTCCAGCCAACTACCTCCAAGTTAAGGACAATCACCTATGAGCTAAGCCAGAGTTCACATCTCCCCCATCAAACCCAGGGTTGGTCACCATACTCAGCCCATACCACCCCCAACTCTGCTCTCAACTCATCATGACTCAGTGGTTGCCTGAGTGGTTGCAAGTACCTAGTCCCAGCCTCATCTTGGGTAATGGAACCCTGATAGTTTATTCCTGATTTCTCTGTTTGGTTCTACAGTCCAGAACTCAGGGAACCCCAACTTCGGCCTGCCACAACCTAGACTGTGTTTCCCCATTCCCTGAGTGATGTCTTGGTGCTTCCCTAAATCCCAGTGGTGTGGGATAAGCACAGGAAGCTCCCCGAATTTTATGTCCCCAACAGCCATGCCCAGCACCCTAATGGCAGGGCAGAACACAGATCCACACAGCATCACTACAACAGGGAAGCATGGCAGTAGACCAGCATGGCAACTGGAATAGCAAGCAAAGACTTCACAATGTATACCACAAACATGAAGCAGAGAGAGCCAGTACAAAAACCGGTGAGTGTTTTAAGTCTTAAAGCCTGTCTCCAGGGACATAACTCCTTTAACAAGACCTACCTCTTAAACCTACATAATCAGTGCCGCCAATTGGGAACCAATTATTTCAAACATCTGCACCTTTGTGATGAGTTCACATTCAAGCCACCATAGTGAATAATGGTGCCTACTACAAGCCAATGGACATATACTCGATGTCCAGGACTCTTGTAGTAAATGAAAAAAAACCTATTCTCACCATATGTCCTCTGACTTCTGCAAGCATACTATGGCATGAAAACATACACATGCAGACACATACAAATGCAAAAAAAAAAAAAAAAAAAAAAAAAAAAAAAAAAAAAAAAAAAAAAAAAAAAAAAAAAAAAAAAAAAAAAAACCAAGACTAAAATTAGTAAGAGGAAAGATGTAAAAATGGAGATACCAACAAAATTCATAAAATCATGAGACCATATGTAAAAACTGTCAAATTGGGAAAATCTATAAGAAATACATGAATTACTTGACATATTTGTCTTTCCAATGCTAATAGAAGGTAAGTCATAGTAACAGACATATAACAAATAAAGAGATTTGAAGAGTAATCTCTCAAAACAACAGAAGTTCTTGTTCAGATGAAGTCTAAAAAGAATTCTACAAGAAATTTAGAGAACTTAAAATAATACTTTTCATATTATTCCATAATATTGAAAAACTACTTCCAAACACTTTTTATGAATTGAGCACTGCACTGTTTGTAAAACAATTGGAGATATAATAAGATAATAAAAATAATCCAATTATCTCTTATAAATATAAGTAGAAAGGAGATAGAGACAAAGTGTGGAGTAGACTGAAGGGAAAGGCCATACAGAAATTGCCCTACCTGGGGATCTGAAACTGCCCAGTTTCAAGAACTGGGTTCTACTCAGCCAGGAGGGAATAAAGGACCTGAAATAAAGGGTTTGAAAAGCAAAGAAAAAACATGAAGCCAAGTTGCATCCCAATCAAGGCTCCACTTTACTGAGAATAAACCAGAGTTTTTATAGTCACAGGAGAAACTGAAAACAAGTCTCTAGATTACACTACAAAGAAAGTTCAGGTGCCAAAGTCCCCAGGTGCAGAAGATCTTCAGGTGGCTGGCTGACTGGGGTACTCAGGCGGTGGGGGTGGTCAGGCGGCTTCTTCAAAGACAAACAGTCAACAGAGAGCATCTGTCTTAGCTCCCAGGTGTTAGCCCCCATGCAGAGGCTGCTAGAAGTCGGATGACTGAAGTGAAGAGGGAATGCGACAGGGATCCGTCCCCTATATAGTCAACAAACCCAGATACTATTGTGGATGCCAACAAGTTCTTGCTGATAGGAGTCTGATATAGCTGTCTCCTGAGAGACTCTGCCAGTGCCTGACAAATACAGAGGTGGATGCTCTCAGCCAACCATTGGATTGAGCACAGGCTCCCCAATGGAGGAGCTAGAGATAGGATCCAAGGAGCTGAAGGATCATGCAGCCCCATAGGAGGAACAATTTGAACCAACGAGTACCCCCAGAGCTTCCAGGGTCTAAACCATCAACCAAAGAGTACACATGGAGGGATCCATGGCTCAAGCTGCATATGTAGCACACAATGGACTTGTTGGACATCAAAGGGAGAAGAGGCCCTTGGTACTGAGAAGGCTCAATGCCCCAATGTAGGGGAATGCCAGGACAGGGAAGCAGGAGTGGATGGTTGGGCAAGCACGGGGACAGGGACTGGATAGGGGGTTTTTGGAGGGGAAAACAGGAAAGTGGATAACAATTGATATGTAAACAAAGAAAATATCTAATAAAAAAGAAAAAAATATTGATAAAAATTCTAAATATAATACTTACAAACCAAATGCAAGAACACATCATCCTCCATGAGCAAGTTGACCTCATTCCAGAAATGCAGGCACTATTCAACGGACATAAAACATATAAATGATCTCAAATACAGAAATCACTTGCTCATCTCACTAAATAAATTAAATACCTTGGAAAAATGGACCTGAGGATAGAAGAAATCTGTATCAACATAATAACCAGCATGTGAAAAACCTGTAGTCAGGATCATCATAATGAAGAATATTTTAAGCATTCCCACCAAAATCAAGAGTAAGACAAGATTACCTACTGTCCATATTCCTATTCAATATTGTACTTGAAATCCTTGCTAACTCAAGAAGACAAGAAGAGGAAACAGAAGAGATACAAACATGAAAAGAAGAAATCAAGAATTCCTATAAAAATATCACACTCTATACATAAGCAACCTTAAAGCATCTGCCAAAAAGCCCCTTGACCCTAATAAGTCCTTTTAGGAAAGTGGCAGGATATGAAAGTTAACATATATATATATATATATGTTGATATATATATCAATATGTATTGATATATATATATATCAATAGCTTTCTTATATACTAATCTGGGTTCTTTCTAGCTTCTATTATAAATATGGCTGTCATGAACATAGTGGAGCATGGGTCCTTATTGCATGTTGGAAAATCTTAAGTGTACATGCTCAGGAGAGGTATAGCATGGTCTTCAGGTAGTACTATATCTAATTTCCTGAGGAACCTCTAAACTGATAGAAGAGTGGTTGTACTAATTGCAGTCCCACCAGCAGAGGAATATTTCTCTTTCTCCACATCCTGGCAAGCATCTGCTGTCACCTAAGTTTTTTATCTTAACCATTCTGAGTGGTATGAGGTAGAATCTTGGGGTTGTTTTGATTTGCATTTCCATGATGACAAGGATGTTGAACATTTCTTTAGGTGCATCTCAGCCATTCGGTATTCAACAGTTGAGAATTCTTTGTCTAGCTCTGTTCCCCATTTTTTAATAGGGTTATTTGGTTCTCTGGAGTCTAACTTCTTGAGTTCTTTGT
>NC_045030.1:98251466-98252626 GCF_008632895.1 Mastomys coucha
TGTACTCTTTGGTTGGTGGTTTAGTTCCTGGGAGCTCTGAGGGTACTAGTTAGTTCATATTATTGTTCCTCTTATGGGGCTGCAAACCCTTCAGCTCCATGGGTCCTTCCTCTAGCTCCTTCATTGGGGACCCTGTACTCGGTCCAAGGGATGGTTGTGAGCCTCTACTTCTGTATTAGTCGGGTACTATCAGAGCCTCTCAGGAGACAGCTATATTGGGCTCCTATCAGCAAGCACTTGCTGGCATCCACAATAGTGTCTGGATTTGATGATTGAGTATGGGATTTATTCCCAGGTGGAGCAGTCTCTGGATTGTCCTTCTTTCAGTCTCTGCTCCATAGTTAGTCTCTGCGACTCCTTCCATGGGCATTTTGTTCCCCCTTTTAAGAAGGAGAAAGTATCCACACTTTGGTCTTCCTTATTCTTGAGTTTCTTGTGGTTTGTGGCTTGTACTTTGTGTATTCTGATCTTCTGGGCTAATATCCACATATCAGAGAATGGTATGCATTCTCTGATAAGTCAATTCTTGATCTTTAGAGCATGAGCTATTGATGTTCTGTTCAGGAAATTTTCCCCTGTGCCTATTTGCTTGAGGATCTTCCCCACTTTTTTCTATTAGTTTCAGTGTATCTGGTTTTATGTGGACATCCCAGATGCACTTGGACTTGAGCTTTGTACAAGGAGATAGGAATGGATTGATTTGAATTCTTCTACATGCTAACTGACAGTTAAACCAGCACCATTTGTTGAAAATGCTGTCTTTTTATCCACTGAATGGTTTTAGCACCTTTCCAAAAAAAATCAAATGACCATAGGTGTATTGGTTCATTTTTCTGGGTCTTCACTTCTATTCCATTAATCTACCTGCCTGCAACCGTACCAATACCATGCAGTTTTTATCACAATTGTTCTTTAGTATAACTTGAGGTCAGGGATAGTGATTCTACCAGAAGTTTATTGTTGAGAAAAGTTTTCCTTATCCTAGGTATTTTGTTATTCCAGATGAATTTGTAAACTGCTTTTTCTAACTCTATGAAGAATTGAGTTGGCATTTTGAGGGGAATTTCATTGAATCTGTAAATTTCTTTCAGCAAGATGGCCGTTTTTACTATATTAATCCTGCCAATCCATGAGCATGGGAGATCTTTCCATCTTCTGAG
>NC_045030.1:98255382-98266676 GCF_008632895.1 Mastomys coucha
CTTGCTTAGTTAGAGTTACACTGAGGTATTTTATATTATTTGTAACTATTATGAAGGGTGTTGTTTCCTTAATTTCTTTCTCTGCATGTTTATCCTTGAGGATTATTGTTATTAGGACTTTTTTGAAGGTCTGATAGAAATTCTGTGCTAAACCCATTTGTTTCTGGGCTTTTTTTTTTTTTTTTTTTTTTTTTTTTTTTTGGATGGGGAGGCTATCAATGACTGTTTCTATTTTTTAGGGTATATGCAACTGCTTAGATCATTTATCTGATCCTGATTTAACTTTGGTACCTGGTATGTGTCTAGAAAATTGTCCAGTTCATCCAGATTTTCCAGTTTTGTTTTGTTTTGTTTTGTTTTGAGTATAGGCTTTGTAGTAGGATCTGATGATTTTTTGGATTTTCACCAATTCTGTTGTTATGTCTCCTTTTTCATTTCTGATTTTGATAATTTGGATACTGTCTCTGTGCCCTCTCATTAGTTTAGCTAAGGATTTATCTATCTTGTTGATTTTCCCAAAGAATGAGCTTCTGGTTTGGTTGATTCTTTGTATAGTTCTTTTTATTTCTACTTGGTTGATTTCAGCCCTGAGTTTGAATATTTCAAGCCATCTACTCCTCTTTGGTGTATTTGCTTCTTTTTGTTCTAGAGCTTTCAGGTGTGCTGTCAAGCTGCTAGTGTATGCTTTCTCCAGTATCTTATTTTTGAGGCATTCAGAGCTATGAGTTTTCCTCTTAGAACTCATTGTGTTCCCTAAGTTTGGGTATGATGAAGCTTCATTTTCATTGTACTCTAAAAAGTATTGTCTTTCTTTCTTCATTTTTCTTCAATTTCTTTTTTCATTTCTTTCTTGATCAAGTTATCATTGAGTAGAGTGTTGTTCAGCTTCCACATGTATGTGAACTTTCTATTGTTCATGTTGTTATTGAAGACCAGCCTTTGTCTGTTGTGATCGGATAGGATGCATGGGATTATTGCAATCGTCTTGTATCTGTTGAGGCCTGATTTATGACCAATTATTTGGTCAGTTTTGGAGAAGGTACCATGAGGTGCTGAGAAGAAGTTATTATTCTTTTGTTTTAAGATAAAATTGTCCATAGATATCTGTTAAATCCATTTGGTCCATAACATCTGTTAGTTTCAATGTGTCTCTATTTAGTTTCTGTTTCCATAGTCTGTCCATTGATGAGAGTGGGGTGTTGAAGTCTCCCACTATTATTGTGTGAGGTGCAATGTGTGCTTTGAGCTTTAGTAAAGTTTCTTTTATGAATGTGGTTGCTCTTGCTTTAGGAGCATAGATGCTCAGAATTGAGAGTTCTTCTTGGTAGATTTTTCCTTTGACCAGTATGAAGTGTCCTTCCTTATCTTTTTGATAACTTTAGGTTGAAAGTCAATTTTATTTATTTATTGCTTTGCGAATTGTTTTCCAGCCTTTTGCTCTGAGGTAGTGTCTGTCTTTGTCTCTGAGGTAGGTTTTCTGTATGCAGCAAAATTTTGGGTCTTATTTACATATCCAGTCTATTAGTCTATGTTTTTTATTGGCGAATTGAGTCCACTGATATTAAGAGATATTAAGGAGAAGTGTTTATTGCTTCCTGTTATTTTTGTTGTCAGAGGCAGAATTATGTTTTTGTGGCTATCTTCTTTTTGGTTTCTAAAATAAGATTATTTTCTTGCTTTTTCTAGGTTGTAGAAGGTTTCTAGGTTTCCCTTCTTGTGTTGGAGTTTTCTTTATATTACCTTTGAAGAGTTGGATTTGCAGAAAGATATTGTGTAAATTTGTTTTTGTCATGGAATATCTTGTTTTCCCCATCTATGGTAATTGAGAGTTTTGCTGGGTATAGTAGCCTGGGCTGGCATTTGTGTTTTTTTTACTATCTGTATGAGGTCCCCCAGGATCTTCTGGCTTTTATTGTCTCTGGCAAGAAGTCTGGTGTAATTCTGATAGGTCTGCCTTTATGTGTTACTTGACCTTTTCCCTTACTGTTTTTAATATTCTTTGTTTTGTGCATTTGTTGTTTTGATTATTATGTGATAGAAGGAATTTCTTTTCTGGTCCAATCTACTTGGTTTTCTGTAGGTTTCTTGTATGTTCATGGGTATCTCTTTCTTTAGGTTAGGGAAGTTTTCTTCTATAATTTTGTTGAAGATATTTACTGGCCCTTTAATTTGGGAATCTTTGCTCTCTTCTATACCTATTATCCTTAGGATTGGTCTTATCATTCTGTGGTGAATTTCCTGGATGTTTTGAGTTAGGACCTTTTTGCATTTTCTTTAACTATTGTGCCAATATTTTCTATGGTATCTTCTGTACCTGAGATTTTCTCTCCTATCTCTTGTATTCTGTTGGTGATGCTTGCATCTATCTCCTGAGTTGTCTCCCTTGTGATATCTTTATTGTTTCCACTTCCATTTTAGATCCTGGATGGTTTTGTCCAATTCTTTCACCTGTTTGGTTGTGTTTTCCTGTAGTTCTTTAAGGGATTTTTGTGTTTCCTCTTTGAAGGCTTCTAGCTGTTTACCTGTGTTCTCCTGTATTTCTTTAAGGGGTTTATTTATGTCCTTCTTAAAATTCTCTATCAGCATCATGAGATGTGATTTTATATCCATATATTTCTTTTTGGGTGTGTTGGGGTATCCAGGACTTGCTATGTTGGGAGAACTAGGTTCTGATGATGCCAAAGAGCCTTGGTTTCTGTTGGTAAGGTTGGTGCTTATCTTTCACCATATGGTTATCTCTGGTGTTAGATGTTCTTGCTGTCTCTAGCTGGAGCTTGTTCCTCCTATGGGTCTGTAAGCCGGTGTCAGCACTTCTGGGATACCAGCTCTCTCCTGGCAGAAATTGTGTATAGAGGGCTATGAAACAGTGCAAGCTCTGGGTGCTGATGGTGACCAGAAGGATCCTGTCTCAGCTGCTCCACTGTTCCTGTGCCTTGTGAGTTCCTTGCTGGTCCTGTCCTGGACAGTTATTGGAGAGAAAGTGGCTATCTCACCTCTGAGCCCAGGAGTAAAAACACTCCTGGGAGAACTGCTCTCTCCTGACAGGACCCATGCGCAGTGGGCTGTGGAACAGCCTTAGTTCCTGAGTGCAGACGGTGACTAGCTATTCTCAGCACTTTAATCAACTGGAGGTCCTTGTGTTAAATACCATCTAGTGAAAACAAAAGGTGTTTTGTTAGTTTTGTTTATTTTTATTAATATTTACTTTCTTGTTTGTATATTTATTTATTTAGTCACTTTACATCCTAATCACAACCTCCTCCCTCCTCTCATCCCAGCCCCACCTTCATACACCTCTTCTCCTATTACCCTCTCCCCTTTCCTCAGAAAAGGGCAAACTTCCTATGGCTACCAACATACCCTGGCCCATTAAGTTCCAGCAGGACTAAACATTCTCTCCCATTGAGGCCAGACCAAGCAGTCCAGCTTGGTGAAGGTGATCTAAAGGCAGGCAACTGAGTCAGAGATAGTCCCTGCTCCAATATGGAGACCAAGCTGCACATCTGGTACAAATGTGGAGGAGGACTATGTGCAGCCTATGCATGCTCTTTGGTTGGGGATTCAATCTCTGTGAGTCACTATGGATACAGCTTAATTGATTCTGTAGGTTATCTTTTGGTGCTCTTGACCCCTGTGGCTCTCTCAGTCCTTCCTTCTAATCTTAAACAAGTCTTTCTGAGCTTGCCCAAATGCTTAATTGTGGGTGTCAAGATCACGTTTTTACAAGGAAAATGGAGAGATGCCTTAAACTTTGGGTATGAGTCATTAGTGGTCAATTTAATATATGTCTACTCAGCAGGAAAAAAATTGTAGGGGCTCCTTTAGGGCCTACTTGTCTAGCCACAAGTTCTTATCTCCTAAATGGGGCCAGATTTAGATTTCATCTTGGGTGTTGAATAAATCCAAACAGAAAGTAGTTCATTATTCTCATGATACTCACTGCAACATTGCTTCAGTGAGCATGTCTTATTAGGGATTGTTACATCTCCTAGTGTGTATAGCTTTATAAAACTGAATTTTACTTTTAATTTGCTAAAGCCTGCTTACCATCTCTCAGCTATGTAGTAAGGATATCGCTTCCAAGTCAGCACCAATGTGATTTGAGAATTTTGCCTAAATTTTGTATAGCTGAATAATGTGTAAATATAGCTTATCTATCTATCTATCTATCTATCTATCTATCTATCTATCTATTTATCTATCTGTCTATTTTCCAAGCTCCACACTAATTACCATAGAGGCTGTAACAGTTTATAACTCTAACCATAAATGAATAAATATTTACTATACACTCATATCCACACCTGCATTTGTCATTATTTGTTCTTTAAACTTAGCCAGTCTGAATGTGGTAAGATGAAATCTCAAAGTGGTTTTCATTTGAATTTCCTTGACGGCTAAGGGTGATAAAAATATTTTAAAATGTTTCTTAACCATTTGGATTTTATCTTTTGAGAATGCACTATTTAATCTGATGCCCTATTTACTAATTGGGTTGTTAGTTTTCTGGATGTTTAGGTCTTTTTATATTATACACATTAAGGCTCTGACAAATATATAGCTGATAGTGATATTTTCACATTCTGCAAGCTGTCTTTTTTGTGTGCTTTACTGTACAGAAGTGTTTTTAGTTTCATGAAGTCATTTTTAGTGATTGTAATATCTGTGTTATTATGCTCCTGTTCAGAAAGTCCTCTATGCCAAAAAGTTCAGCCATATTCCCAACTTTCTTGTCCTTCAAATTTAGTATATCAGGTCATCTAATGAGGTCCTCAATCCCCTTGGAATTGAGTTATATTCAGCTTTAAAAGATAAGAACCTAATTTCATTCTTCTATATGTAGACATAGAGTTTGGCCAACCTCATTTAATGAATATGCTATATTCTGCAATGTGTATTGTTGGATACTTTCTAGAAATGAAGTAACTATTACAGTGTGGGTTTATGTGTTTTTTTTCTCAGTTTTATTCTGTTGATCAATGAGTCTGACATATGATAGTACTGTAATGTTTTTATTACTATGATTCTATAATATAATTTAAAATTTGGATGGATGATAGCTCCAGTGTATTTTTATTATTTAGCATAATTTTTGTTGTCCTTCTTTGATTCCGTTTCCTTATGAAATTTAAGGGTTTTTTTTTATTTCTATTACACTGTAATTCAGGTGGGGATTTATTAATTGCTTTTGGTAAAATGACCACTTTCACAAAATTAATCCTGACAAACTATGAACATGACAACAAATCTTCACATCTTCTGGTGTCTTTTTATTTAAATGATTATTTTTTCTGGTTATAACATAAAGACATTCTTCTCATCTTCCTTTTACCCTTCTAAAACATCTCATATACCTTAATTTGTGCTCTTTCAAATTCAATTGCTTTATATAAAATCTACTCAGTCTATGTAATGTTACTTGTGCCTATGTTTTCAGAAATGAGCTTTTGTTTTTGAAAAAGCAATGTGTGTTCTTTCTGGGGAAGACTATTATTTCTTCACATTTGTATGTTGTCTGTAGTTTTTGTCTATGTATCTTCCCTAATTTCTTTAATGTTTCTATTTCCATTTTTAGATCCTATATAGTTTTCTCCAATTGCTTCCCCAGTTTGATTGTGTTTTTCCTGTATTTATTTAACAGATTTATGTGTTTCCAAAGTTAAATCAGGATCAGATAAAGCGTGTAAACACTCTTATAACCCCTAAGGAAATAGAAGCAGTCATTAAAAGTCTTCCAAACCAAAAGAATAAAATTAAATAAATAAATAAAGAAAGAAAGAAAGAAAGAAAGCAAGCCCAGGACCACATGGTTTTAGTGCAGAATTCTATTAGATCTTTAAAGATGACCCAATATCAGTACTTCTCAAAATATTCCACAAAATAGAAAGAGAAGAAACACTACCCAATTTGTTCTATGAAGCCACAGTTAGCCTGATACCTAAACAACACAAAGTCCCAACAAGAAAGAGAACTTTA
This sequence comes from Mastomys coucha, assembly GCF_008632895.1. NCBI lineage: Eukaryota > Metazoa > Chordata > Mammalia > Rodentia > Muridae > Mastomys > Mastomys coucha. The sequence continues at coordinate 98,261,359 of NC_045030.1, forward strand.
GAACAAATTTCCCTTATGAATATTGATGCAAAAATATTAAATAAAATTCTCACAGACAGAATCCAAAATTATCATTTACCATGATCAAGTAGGCTTCATCCCAGGGATGCAGTAATGAGTCAATATATGGTAGCAGTAATGAGTCAATATATGGTAATCCATCAATGTAATCTACCATATTAAAAAACTCAAAGAAAGAAACCCATATGATCATCTCATTAGGTGCTGAAAAAAGCCTTTGACAAAATACAAGAACCCTTCATGTTAAAAGTCTTGAAAAGATGAGAAATTCAAGGCACATACCTAAACATAATAAAGCAATGTACAGCAAACCAATAGTCAACATCAAACTAGATGGAGAGAAATTTGAAGCAATCCCACTAAAATCAGGGACAAGTCATGGCTGCCCACTCTCTCCCTATCTACTCAATAAAGTACTCCAAGTTCTAGCCAGAGCAATTAGACAACAAAAGGAGACAAATTGGAAAAGATGAAGTCAAGATATCACTATTTGTAGATGATATAATAGTATACTTAAGTAACCTCAAAAATTCCACCAGAGAACTCCTACGGTTGATAAACAACTTCAGCAAAGTGGCTGGATATAAAATTATCTCAAACAAATCAGTAGCATTCCTCTATTCAAAGGACAAACAGGCTGAGAAAGAAATTAGGGAAATGAAACCCTTCATAACAGTCACAAATAATATAAAATATCTTGGTGTGGCTCAAACTAATCAAGCAAGTGAAATATTTGTATGACCAGAACTCCAAGTCTCTGAAGAAAGAAATTAAAGAAGACTTCAGAAGTTGGAAATATCTCCCATGCTCATGAGTTAGCAAGATTAACATAGTAAAAATGGCTATCTTAAGAAAAGCAGTCTACAGATTCAATGTAATTCCCATCAAATTTCCATGTCCATACTTCACAAAGATAGGAAAAGCAATTCTCAAATTCATCTGAAATAACAAAATACCCAGGATAGCAAAAACTATTGTCATTAACAAATGAACTTCTGTGAGAATCACCATCCCTAACTTCATGCTGTACTACAAAGCATTATTGATAAAAAAAAAAAACAAAAAACAAAAAAAAAAACTACATGGTATTGGTACAGAGACAGGCAGGTATATCAACCGAATAGAGTTGAACACCCAGAAATGAACCCACACACCTATGGTCACTAGGTCTTTGTCAAAGAAGTCAAAACTATCCTGTGGAAAAAAGACAGTATTATCAACAAATGATGCTGGTTCAACTGGGTGTGGCATGTAGAATAATGCCAATTTATCCATTCTTATCTCCTAGTACAAAGCTGAAGTCCAAATGGATCAAGAGCCTCCACATAAAACCAGACATGTTGAATCTAAGAGAAAGTGGGAAAGAGCCTCAAACATATTGGCAAAGGGGAAATTTTCCTGAACAGGACACTAGTGGCTCAGGCTCTAAGATCAACAGTTGACAAATGGAACCTCATAAAATTTAAAAGCTTCTGTAAGGAAAAGGACACTGTCAATAGGACAAAACAGAAATCTACAGATTGGGAAAAGATCTTTACCAGCCCTACATCCAAGAGTGGGCTAATATCCAAATATATGAAGAACTCAAATGTTAGATTCCAGAGAATCAAGTAACCCTCTTAAAAATTAGGGAGCAGAGCTAAATTAAGAATTCTCAAATGAGGAACCCGGAATGGTTAAGAAACACCTAAAGAAATGTTCAATATCTTTTGTCATCAGGGAAATGCAAATCAAAATGACCCTGAGATTCTACCTCATAGCAATCAAAATGGCTAAGATAAAAAACTCAGGTGAAAGCAGATGCTGGCAAGAATGTGGGATTGCAAGATGGTACAACAACTTTGGAAATCAATATGGTGGTTCCTTACAATATTGGAAATAGTTCTACCTGAAGACCTGTTGTACCACTCTTGGGATGTATAGGAAGGGAGATCCTGGGAGGGAGAGAGGAGGGGTAGGGAAAAAGTGGGAAGGATCAGGTATGAGAAGGGACAGGAGAGAAGTACAGAGGGTCAGAAATTTTAATAGAAATATGTAGCAGTGGGGGATGGGGAACTCAGTGTAGTCACTAGAAATTCCCAGATGCCAGGAAAGTAAGATGTTCCCAGAACCCAGCTGGGATGACTTTAGCCGAAATACCCAAAAGAGGGGAAATAGAACCTGTAGAGACTACCTCCAGTAGATAGACATAGCCCCAGTTGAGGGATGGGGCCACCTACCCATCTCAAAATTTTTAACCCAGAATTGTTCCTGTCCAAAGGAAGACAGGGACAAAAGTGGAACAGTGACTGAAGGAAATGCTATCCTGAGACTGCACTACATCCATCCCATCTGCAGACACCAAACACTGACACTATTGCTCATGCCAAGAAGTGCTTGCTAACAGGAGCCTGGTATGGCTGTTGCCTGAGAGGTTAAGCCAGAACCTGACTAATACAGATGCATATACTCACAGCCAACTATTGGACTAAGCCTAGAAACCCCAATGGAATAGCTACGGGAAGGACTGAAGGAACTGAAGGAGATTGTAACCCCATAGGAAGAACAATGTAACAGGATAACCCAGAGCTCCCAGGGACTAATCCACCAACCAAAGTGTATTCATAGAGGGATCTATGATACATATGTAGCAGATTATGGTCTTATCTGGAATCAATGAGCAGGGAAGCCCTTAATTCTGTGGAGCTTGATGTCCCAGGGTAGGAAGTTGCTAGATTGTTGAGGCAGGAGTAGGTGAATGGGTGGAGGGGTACCCTCATAGAAGCAAAGGGAAGTGGGGATAGGGGGAATAGGATGGGAGTGTTGTGGAGAGAAATCTTGGATAGGGGTTATCATTTGAAATGTAAACAAACTAGATGATTAATAAAAAGAGAATAAATGAAAGTACTTTAGAAGCAATTTGCAAATAATAAGTATGATAATTGTAGGAAAAGAACCCCTACCTTTGCATCTTTTGATTCATTATTATGGCATTATTTCTATAACTTCTCCAATAATGTGCTACTGTTTTTTGCTGTTCTTCTTTGCTATTGTTACTGAAAGGGGGAGCTCTAATGGCTTCCCGTTTGACATTTCAAATCATAAGAGCACTTAATCTACAGGTTTGGGTATCATTGTGTCAAGTGTGCCATCTTCCAATTTTAACTATCCCAATTAAGCATTCTGGAATCATGAACATAGATGCAGGACTAATTTGAGAACCCAATGAACCTTCAGTGAGTTGGACTTTGACTAAAACTCCATTGATAATTTCTTCTCTATAAGCCTCTACTTTAGGAGGAAGATTAAAGTTCATTTGAGTTTTTCTCTGAATCAATTTAAAGTGAGAGTCAATGTTTGACATACAATACAGAATATTAATACTTTAAACAAGGATGGAGAGGATGCTATTAATGTAGTTAACCACAGATATACATCCACTGCTAAGGGTGATCCCTTAAAATATGAGTATCTTAGAGTTTGGTTTCTTCAGCATCACTAGGGTCCTCTTAAACATCTCCATCCAAAATTTCAGGATCCCATTAATTTCAAACCCTCACAACATCAGCTACTGATCTTAATACAGGACGGGAAACAAACTTATATTACAGTTCAGCCAATTATATTATGAGGGTTTTCATCAGCTTGAGCCCTGTGACTCAATTGTCAAAAGATAATTCTTCTCCAAGGCAGATTTAAATATCTTTAAATTTTGTTTATATTGGTCCAGAGTTGGGTAATTTTATAATATAGTTCATTCTTTTACTTTGCTTTGTTTTCCAGAAATACTAGAAACAGCATGCTGGTATTATTATTTTTTTAGAAATATTCAAAAGTTTTACATGTAAAATCACCAAATTCATATGAAATATGTTTATCAGGCATAATTCTTAACACAGTTCAAATTTTGGATCTTCGATGCTCTTTCTATGCTACCAAGGGAATCATTAGTAACTATTAGGTTTTACAGAAATGCAGAGATAGTTCCAGTATGCCATCAAGGCCATCAAAAAATTACAGTGTTATTTCTCTAGAACCACCCCTGTATTGGCCAAGGTTCTATAGAAGAGTAAAGCTTTTAGAATGATACACAAACAAAGAAAATTTATTAGATCCTATTTGATATCATGGTGATTCATGGTGGCTATCTTTATACTGGAGAGGCTATGGACCAGTTAGGCAGTCAATCCATGAAGCAGCTCCAATCTAGTGCTAAAAGTTCTTAGAATTTGTAGGGAGTCTATGGTCTTTAGTCAATATTGGAAGGAAGGAAACTTTGAGTTCTCATGTCAGTGAAGAATTATCAGTGACAGAGGCAGGAACAGGGTGGAAGAACTGGGTGGGAATACATGAAGAGAGTCAGACTTTCCAACATAATAGGCGTGCAACTAAAATCCTTTTTCCACTGGACCAAACTTTTTTTCTTTGTAGCCCTGACTGTCCTGGAACTCACTCTGTAGACCAGGCTGGCTCCAAACTCAGAAATCCTGCTTTTGCCTCCCAAGTGCTGGTATTAAAGTTGTGTGCCACCAGTGCCCAGTAGGATCAAACTTTTTCTTTTGGATCTCCTTTTCTCTGTTTGCAACTAAAAGGTGCTACCTATACTGGAGGCAGGTATTACTTTCTTAAATATTTAGATAAGTCTTTATAAGAACAATTACTAATACATGTTTAGGGGAAACTATATAGCTGTAGGCATTCTGTGCCTGTATGTCTTACAATATTTCTGCTTCCTCTTCTGCAGTTTTCTCCAAGCCTTAAGTGAAGTATTGCAGTGTAGATGAATCAGTTGTAGTTAGACATTAGTCACTTATTCTCTACATTTTGACCACTTTGGGATCTCCAGGGTAGCTTCTTTATGCCATGAAAATAAGTTTATTTGATGAGGGATAAAAGCTATACTTATCTGTGAGTTTAAGGATAAACGCATAGAATACAGGTAGAAAATTAGTGTTTTAGGAAAGAGGCAAGAGTAATTTTTATCAGCTCTATAACCTGTCCAACCATAGGTAGCTGGATATGAAGTTAACTAAAAGGAAAAGGAAAAGGAAAAGAAAAGAAATTTTCCTTATGTATTGACTCAACTACTTATGGCTTAGTTGATTCCAGATTCAGCCAAGATGACAGCCAAGATTAATTAGCATAGTATAAATGTTCACTAGATAAGAGAATACCATAAAAACTACCATAAAATTTGGTAACAAATATGTTATTGAAAGAATATCCTAAGAATATCCTAATATACAAATAAAATATACTAAAAAAAATTAACATTTACTCAAATTTACTGTAGAAAAGGAAAACAAAATTTTCTCAAA
>NC_045030.1:98267098-98267595 GCF_008632895.1 Mastomys coucha
AGAGAGAGAGAGACTTTCTAAGATTCAAATGGAATGATGAATGCAACCATAAATGTTGACAAGAATAGGTAGTCAAGAATTTGAAAACAACAAATGCAGACAAATTATAGAATATTGAAAATAAGTACCATTGAATTTATATTTTTCTGCTGTGTTATTCCCACACATGAACTTAAAGAGAGTCAGATTTTAAAAAGTTCATGCCAAGTACAGAGACAAAACTTTATAATAGATATCATCTCTTGTTCTTCTGGAAAAGAGAAAGAAAAAAACTACTGAAGACTAGATAGTAGGAGGAAATGTCCACATGTTTCTTTGTCTGTTTAAATTAGAATATTTATAAAAGTCCATAGGGAAAGAAAGACTCTTTTGGGTCAAAGGAATGAGATCTGGACAAAGAAGGGATACTAGACTTGCTCTCATATCTCTCCTTGTATGTCAGTCTGTTTCTCTGTCCATCCAAATTGATCTGTTGTTCTCTCTCTCTCTCTCTCTCT
>NC_045030.1:98267605-98271874 GCF_008632895.1 Mastomys coucha
TCTCTCTCTCTCTCTCTCTCTCTCTCTCTCTCTCTCTCTTGTTTCTTTCACTATTTGGCACTAACTGCAAAAATAATGCTACAAATGATGTAAAGTGATGTTGTTTTCCATATCTGGTAAGATTAATCACTGACAGAATGTAGATGAAGAAATTTATATCTTTACCACCTAAGGCACATCTTTCTAGACTGGTCATGCGTGCATGTTGCAGAGTTCACAGATGGATATGACTGTTGGTGTCTTTTCTCTTTCAGCTACTGCATAGCACCTTCTAGTATATGAACATTAACAAGGAAGATGCCAGGTTAGTATCAGCTTGATTTTTCCAAATCTTGTGACTAGTATAAATGGTGTTTTCAGCAATGATGTTTATTTCTTTGTTTATTGGTTTTCAAACTTATATGACTTTGCATATACATATGGTTTCCAGTTCTGTTTTTATAGGATTTCTGCATATGCAAATATGTATATATTTGTATCTCTATGTAGTTCTTTAGCTTTTCTAGTGGCTTTTTCTTCTGTTTGCTTGTGTGTTATTCTGACTTGTTTGTTTTTTAATCTAAATTTGTTTTATTATTGTTTTCATATTTACTATTTCTTTAAAAGAGAAATAAAGAAAGGGAATGGCTAGTCAGAGTGGCTTATATCAAAAACTCAAGTGATAGCACTTACTGGCAAGACTGTGGAGCTAGTGGATCTCTCCTCCATTGCTGGTGGGAATGAAAACTTGTACAACCACTTTGGAAATCAATTTGGTGGTTTCTTCAAAAACTGGGAATACTTCTCCCTTGAGACCCAGCTATACCACTCCTGGGAATATACTGAAAAGTTGCTCCACCATACCACAAAAACACTTGCTCAACTATTCGTAGCAGCTTTAGTCATATAGCCAAAACTGGAAACAACCTAGATGTCCCTCAACTGAAGACTGGATAAAGAAAATGTGGTAAATCTGCACACTGGAATACTATTCAGCTACTAAAGAAAAAGACATCATGAATTTTGCAGGCAAATGGATGGAACTTGAGAATATCATACTGAGTGAGGTAACCCAGGACATTCATGCTATCTGCTGACTTATATGTGGACATTAGCCACAAAATACAGGATACCCCAAAGACCTAAAAAAGAAGGAAGGCCCAAGCTAGATCCTTGAATCTCACTTAGAATGGGAAACAAAATAATCATAAGATTCAGAAGGAGGGAGGGCACTGGGTGAGAAAGGGGTTGGGGAGGCAAGTGGGGGATTCAAGATCAGGTGTGCAGAGGGACGGGAGGGGCATGATCACATGGAAACCTACAACTGATGGTGGTGGGAAGGTAGGGAGCATCTCCCAGAACAGACAAAGATCTGAGGTTATGAAGGTTCTCAAGAATCAGTGGAGTAACCATAGATGACTCACATTATTGGGGATATAGAACATGGAAAATCTACCTCCTTTAGCCAAGCAGGAACCCCAATAGTGTGAAAGAGATGCCAACTCATACATAAAACTTTTAAACCAAAATAAATCCTTTCTATAAGAAATGCAGGAACAGAAGTTGGAACATTAACTAAGTAAATGGCCAAACAATAACTGGCCCAACTAGAGATCCATCCTATGGACAAGTACCAATCCCTGATTCTATTAATGATATTCTGTTATGCACGCTGACAGGAGCCTAGCATGGCTGTCCTCTGACAGGATACATTCAGCAGCTAGTTTAGTGAGATTCAGAGACCCAGAGACAAAGATTGGATGAAGCTTGGGGACCCTAATGAAAGAGTTGAGGTAAGGATTAAGGACTGGAAGCATATATTTTTCTCACCCTGCTTTAATAAGTGTTCAACTACTCCTCTAGCCCACCACCCACCAGAGGTAGTAGAAAAGAAAAGTTATCAATACACTGGAGAAGTAAATGTGTTTAGAAATAGCTCTTTGGGGGGCAATTCCAATCTTCACTGTTCTCAGCCCAGTCTACTTGCAAACACCAAACAGCTGAAGAACAGTCCACTCAGTAGACACCACACATAAATCAGAAAATGCAGTTCAATCTAGAAGAACCCGTGAAGCCCAAGTCTATTAAAGAAGCAAGAAGCCACATGAATCTTATGAGAAATTCTTTGGCAAGATTCTCTCTATGAAGTGAGATTCTCTTTATGAAGTCACCACCAGCAAAGCATAAAAATGCAATGTAAAGTGAACCAATACATGTTTGTCAACAGCAAAGAATAACAAGGCAAAACAAGGCACACCAAAACTCAACCTCCCACTATCTGTGGGGTCATATTCATATTCCTACTAAATATCATGCATCCTTTCATGAATTTGTTATAGAAAAATATATTTTCACCTGTGTCTAGTTCAGCAAAACATCCTTTCCAGTGTATGCTTTGGCAAAACATCTTTTTACTTGTATGCCTCAGCAAAACATGATTTGCTATAACTGACTTTCCAATGATACCAGAAGTTTCCACTTCAGATGACACTGAAGGGACTAGAAACTCCACAGGAACACCAACAGACCTAACCTGGACCCTTGGGGCTCTCAGAGATTGAACCACCAACCAGAAAGCCTAATGGATTGGACCTAAATCTTGCACCTCCTTCACACAAGTAGGAGATGTGCAGCTTGGTCTTCATGTGGGTCCCAAGCTGTTGCAGGGTCATTCACTAAAGCTATTGCCTGTCTGTGGAATCTTTTCCTCTAACTTGGCTGTCTTGTCTGGCCTCGGTGTGAGAAGAAGCACCTAGCCCTGCAGACTTGATGTGCTGGGGCAGGGGGAATACTCAAGGGAGACCTCCAATCTCTCAGAGGAGAAGGGGGTGCATAAAAGGACTGTGGGTGGGAAGGACCAGGCAGGGGAGCACCAATAGAGATGTAAAGTGAAAAAAATATAAAAATATTGAAAGCTCCAGAGAAAACAAAAAACAGATCATTAAAAAAGGGAAAATCCATCAAAATAACAGCTAAATTGTCAATGGAAACTTAGAAAGCCAAAAGATGTTGGAAAGTTGTATACCATGAAATAAAGGACAATTATATTTATCCTAGGCTAATGTGCCCAGAATAACTACACTCATTACTTAAATGAGAAAGAAAACTATCCATGTTATAAATAAACATTAAAAATAGATACAACAAATTAAATAAAATAAAAGAAACATGTGGGCATGGTGCCAAATATCTTTAATTCCAGCACTTGGAAACATAGATAGATTGATCCCTTTGAGGTTCAGGCAAAAGCCTAATCTAAGGTTCCTGAATGGCCAGGACTATAGAGAGCGACCCTGTACCAAATAAAAGAAGAAATGTAGGAAGCAACATTTGGGGCAGAAAAGAGGAATGGGTATAACCAAGAGAGTCTAGAAAGAAAAACAAGTCTAAAAATATTGAAAAACAAAATATTACTATAAAGACACAGACACACAGGTACCTGCATGCATGCACACACACGCACACACATACACACACACACACACACACACACACAAACCAAAAATCAACAATGCAGTGGCTCTAAATTAAGCAAATCTTTCAATAATACCTTTAAATAGGAATGGCCTTAATTTTCTAATTAAGACAGAGTCTAGTTAAATAGATCAAGAAAAATATCTATCTTTCAGTTGTCTATAAAAAACAATAATAGCCTCACAGATTGGAACTGCCTTTGGAAAAAAGGACAAAAGTATTCTAATCACAAAAGACCAGGAATCAAGTAGGTGACATCATCCTAATACCTGATAAAATAGATGTCAAACTAAAATTGATCAAAGGAGATGAAGAAAGAAACTTAATTATAATCAAGGTAAAAACTACTCAAGTAGATATTACTATACTAAACATATATGTAAAAAATGTGAAGCATAAATTTTCATAAAAAGTCTAATGCTAAAATTAAACATAGAGATTCACATAAACTCATTAATATGAGGTGATTTCAATACTTCATTGTCTCCAATACAAAGTTCATCTGAGCAAAAAATAACAGACATAATAAATAAATGACATAATATTTCAAGTGTATGTAATAAATATCTAAAGACTATTCCAAAGAAATATCATAGAATATAAATTCTACATAGCAACACATAGAAAAATCCCTCTGAAATAGAAGACATCATGGGCCATAAACCACATCTTAACAAATTCCAGAAGATTAAAATAACTCCATGAATCTTATACAACCATAATTCAATGGCACATAAAAATCAACAGCCAAGCCGGGTGGTGGTGGCGCACGCCTTTAATCCTAGCACTTGGGAGGCAGAGGCAGGCGGATTTCCG
>NC_045030.1:98271944-98287581 GCF_008632895.1 Mastomys coucha
AAAAAAAAAAAAAAAAAAAAAAAAAAAAAAAAAAAAAATCAACAGCCAAAGAGTCTAGTAAGTGCACAAACTCATGAATATTAAACAACTTATATTGAATGATTAATGAGTCAAGGGAGGGAGGGATATATGCATATGGAGAAAGAGAGAGGGAGGGAGGGAGAGAGAGGAGGGGAGATCCAGACCCTGGAATTAAATTAAAATAAAAACCCAACATAGCAAAACTACCAAGACATAATGAAAGTAATTCTATTATGTAAGGTAAGATTATAGCCGCAATTTCTTACATTGAAGAATCAGAAAAAGCACACATAAATGACCTTGTTATGAAATGACCTTGTTATGAAACTCAAAATTTTGAAATATCAAGAGCAAACAAATATAAACTCACTAGATGGCAAAAAATAATAAAAATTAGAGTCATATTTAATGAAATAGAAACAAAGAAATTAATAGAAGAGCTCAAGTAATCTATCAGCTAGTTCTTTGTAAAGAAAACATGATTTCTTGATTCAGAAAAACAACCAGAATTGAACCAAGAAGAGATCAACAATCTAAACAGACCCCATAACAGATGATGAAATTGAAGCAGTGATAAAAATTTTTCCTGCTTAAAAGTCCAGAGCAAGATGGCTTCACAGCCTTACAGAGAAAATGTACATCCTTTCTTCATACAATATTGAAATGCTAGAAATATGATAATCACTCCTAAACTTCCTCTGGGAAGATAACTATCATTCTAATAGCAGGCAAAAATGAATAGCTTTTTGATTTTCTACATATCAATAGCAAACATATAAAGAAAAATATTATGGATTTACTCTCATACACAATAACCTCAAAGTGAAAACAAAATTTTGGAATGAACTCTACACTGAAAAAAATGAATTTGTGAAGAAATTTTTAGCAAAAGGCACTCAAAAACAAAAGGCATTCCCATGTTTATAACTTAGTAAAACTAATTTTATGAAATTGACCATTATATCAAAAGCTATTTATAAATCCTATGCCATTCCAATCAAAAACCCCATCTTATTCTTCACAGAAATTAAAAAATAAAACTATCCTAAAATTAACAGGGAACTTTAAAAGATTCAAAATGGACAAAATAATTCTGAGGAAAAGGAATGATTATGAAGAGATTATTAAAGATTATAAGATATATTATAGACTAATAATAACAATATCAACAACAATAATTACTGTCACAAAAGACATATAAATATGAAACAAAATTGAAGACTCTAAAATGAGAGCACACATACAAAAACAACTCTTAAAAAGATAGCAAAAACAAATACAGTGAAAAAAGAAGAAAAAATTCAGCACCTTCACTAAGTGGTGCTGTGAAAATTGGATTCCAAAATGCATAAGAATGAAATTAAACCTGTGTCTTATACCTTGCACTAAAACTAATTTGATATGGATCAAGACCTAGTTAAGAAAACCTGAAACACTGAAACTTCTAGAAGAAAACACTGGCAAAATCCTACACATATATTGGAGGAAATGACTTCATGAATAGGTCCCCACTTACCCAAGAATTCATGCCAAAATTGACAGTAGTTCTTTATAAAACAAAATAAACGTTTGTACAGTGAAATAAATTATTAATTGAGTGAAGAGAGTGCCAACAAAATGGGCTATCTATCTAAACTGGGATCAATATCCAGAATATATAAGGAGTTCAAAAATCAAAGACTCAAACATAAACAATTCCTTCAAAAATGGGTTTGAGAACTGAATAGAGAATTCTTAGAAGAAAAAGTAAAAATGACAAAGAAATATCTCAAAAATGTTCACCATGCCTAGCAATTATGGAATTATAAGTAAAAACAAACTTGAAATTATTTATTGTCCCAGTCACAATAGAAAAGATCAACAAAACAAACAACAAATGTTGGAAAGGATTTAGGGGAAAGTTAATCTTAACTCATTGTTGGTGGGAGCACAAATTGGCACAGATGCTCTGGTATTCACTATGAAGAACTTTCCAAAAGTTAAAAAGAATTTTACCATAAAACCCAGCTATACTACTCCTTGCCATATGCCCAAAACACTAGTCATGCTACTCTATAGATACTTGCTCAGACTTGTTCTTGGTCATTCTATTCACAATAACTAGGAAAAGGACACAAAATAAATGGCCTTCAACTGATCAATGAATAACTGGCACATGTACATTATGAAATGCTAGACATTTAAAAAATAAATAAATTCATGAAAATTTCAGGTAAATAGATGGAACTAAAAGGATTGTTTTTACTGAGGTAATCCAGACCCACAAGGGCAAAGGTCACAAGTTCTTTCTTATCTGTGCTTCCTAGCCCATGTTTTCAGCTACAAGTGTATCACCAAAATAACTACAGAAACCAGAAAATTAAAGGAGTACCATGGAGGATAGTAGAAAGGAAACTAGTAGGGTTAAAGTGAAATGGTAGGTCTTTAATTAAAAGGGAAAAATAAATACAGAAGAAGGATGGTAGATAGTAAATTAGTAGTAAAGATACCTGAGAAGTTCATAATGAGTCATATTATTAATCAACCTAAATTACATATAACACATATAAATAAGGCTGAGTGGTGGTGGCGCATGCCTTTAATCCCAGCACTTGGGAAGCAGAGGCAGGTGGATTTCTGAGTTCATGGCCAGCCTGGTCTACAGAGTGAGTTCCAGGACATCCAGGGCTACACAGAGAAACCCTATCTTGGAAAAACAAAACAAAACAAAACAAAAACACATATAAATAAGTTAATATACATACATATAGAGTTTAAATTAAATTTTCCCACCTGGGCTGACAATGCTTCCTTCAAAAAGCATAGACCAGTTAACAGAACTCCCAACATCAGGCATCAGAAGCTCTCTTTTGAGTTGGTGGAGATTATTCAAGAGACTTTGTAAATAAACAACCTATTGCTGTTGCCCTTGATTACCCTCCAAATGTGCAAAGCAAGTTGCTATTGCCTGAAAACCCTATGCACTTTGGAACCCTGTCCTAGAGGATCTGAGCAGGAACTGACTGACCTGAAGTCTTCCTTCCTGAGGACTAGACATCATGATACTGGAAAGCATCATGGAAGCTTCCAAGGGAAGAAAACACCCTAATATCTCACTCAAATATAGTAACTATGAACCACAATGATGACCAACATGGGAGGATAATATCATGGGTGCAATAGTAGCATGTATTCCTTGCAGATAACCAACAGTTTTCTAATTAGATTTCAGGCCATTTAATAAGATGGAAACAAATCTAGGGGAACTTGGGGTAGCAACTAGAAAGTCTCAGATGCCAGGAATGCAAGAGGATACCAAGACACAACGGAGATGACATTAGCTGAAATGCCCAACAAAGGGGAGAGAGAACCTGTAGAGACCGTATCCAGAGGTTAGACATGGCCCCCTAGTTGAGGGATAGGGCCACCCAGCCATCTCAAAACTATTAACCCAGAATTCCTCCTGTCTAAAGGAAACACAGGGACAACGAGTGGAGCAGAGACTGAAGAAAAGGCCATCCAGAGCCTGCTCAACCTAGGGATCCATTCCATCTGCAGACATCAAACCCAGACACTATTGCTAATGCCAAGAAGTGCTTGCTAACAGGAGCCTGACATAGCTGTCCCTTGAGGTGCTCTGCCAGAGCCTGACCAAGACAGATGCAGATGCTCACAGCCAACCATTGGATGAGCACAGGGACCCCAATGGAGGAGTTAGGGGAGAGACTGAAAAAGCTGAAGGGGTTTGCAACCTCATAGGAAGGACATCAATATCAACCAACCAGACTCCCCAGAACTCTGAGGGACTAAACCACCAACCAAAGAGTACATATGGAGGGACCCATAGTTCCAGCTGCACTTATAGGAGAGGATGGCCTTATCTTGTATCAATGGGAGGGTAGGCTCTTGGTCCTGTGGAGGCTCGATGCCCCAGTGTAGGGGAATGCTAAGGCAGTAAGGTGGGAGTGGTGGGTGGGTGGGTGGGTGAGCACTCTCATAGATGCAGTGGGGAGGGTATAAGTAGGGTGTTTGTAGATGGGAAACCGGGAAGTGGGATAACATTTGAAATGTAACCAATTAAAAAAAAAAGGGAAATCTAATCATATATTTTGGTGAAATGGAGAGAACTACTTTACTAATACAGCATAATCTCTAACTACATTCTAAATATTTTATTTTATATCCACAGATAAGTCTTGTTCTCACTCCACATCACTTTGCAACAAGTATAAACCTTTAAAGAAAACCTGAGCTACTCAAAATTTAGAGAATAGAATTAGTGCTCAGTCCCAACTCATATAACAAATCTTAAGGCTCAGGGATCATACCACAAGAGGGATAGAAAGAGTGTAAAATCTAGAGTGATAGGTGGGTTATTATGATATATTCTTCTATAAATGTCTAAGAAACTGATCCCATGAAGTCTCACTAATATGGCAACACCAACAGATATGATAACATGGAAGATGTGAATCTCATAAGACCTCAACCTGTGACCTAAATCTAGAAGAAACTAAGGAATACAGAAAGTGGGAGAAAAGCAATCTTAGATAATCATAGAGAAAAAATAATTCCCCCAGATTGGTTATTGGTTATGAAATATTAAGTGGTCAGCTATGAAATTATATATATATACAGACAATATTACAAAGACCAATCAGGATATGTATGTGTTGTACATATATCAGTTATGATTGGGCATCAACCCTCTTCTCTGTACCTTGATAGTTTAGTTTTGGATTTTTTGTTTGTTTGTTTTGTTTTGTTTTGTTTTAATAAAGGTCTATCTCTTGGATAGTGAATTTTCTTTGATGTGGGGTGAGAATTAGACTTATCAGTGTATATAAGGACAAAAATTTAGAAAGTATGTTTAGGAATCTCTTACTCTGTGTGTGTGTGTGTTTGTGTTTGTGTGTGTGTTTGTGTGTGTGTGTGTGTGTGTGTGTGAGAGAGAGAGAGAGAGAGAGAGAGAGAGTGCTATGTCTGTGTATTTAGAAATTAAAGAAAAAGTAGTCATTAAATGAATTTAAAAGAGATCAAAGCAGGGGTAGTTTGAGGAACAGAATTGAAGGAAGAAAATTATATAATTTATATTATAACTCCAAAAAGTAAAATTATCACTAGTAAAGAAAAAAAGTAGAATAATGTAAATTCTTCAAAATTAAAAGTACACAGCTCACAAAAGACATAGACTTTTAATTATTAGATAAAACTTTAACAATGCTGTTATGTCAAAGCATCAATAAGTACAAATAAGTATATCCAATAAGGATGAAAATTTATCATCCTAGAAAAGAAATAAAAAATATAACAAAGACCATGGAAATTCTATAAACATTTTTTTTAATTATGGGAGGAATTAAAGTAAAAGAGATGTTTAGAGGCCTGAGACAAATACAAACCAATATAAACAAATCTAATTTTTGGAAATACTTAATAATTCAATGATGGAAGGATTTATGCAAAATAAGATAGAATAGAATAGAAACAAATCCACAAATTTTAAAACATTTATTTTAACTGTATTTTATTGTGGTAAAATATATTATCATCTTTGTATCCTACTATACTTTAGACTCAGTAGATACAGAGTGGGCTCTGTGAATTTTTGTTATAAATAATCTCATAATAGACCTTATATCCATTCAAAATGGAGAACCATTGAGAGAAGATGACAAATATGACTAAAGACAAGGTACAATGTGTGATAGGTAGCATATTCGAGAAACAAACTGCAAAGGATGTATTTGGGGAAAGTAGATTCAGTCATTATGGTACAGTATAACATATACAGTTGTAGGATTGAATTTGATAGAAAGATTAAGTTAGAAATAAAAGTCAATAGATTATTTTGCATGGTTTTATATACCATGTAATGGGATTTTCTCTTTACTCTGCAGATAGTCAATAAATCCTGGGAAATTTTGGATAAAATTATGACATATTTTATTCATTCACCATTTAATTTAATAAATAGAATTCATCCTGGATATGGTAGTGTATGCTAGCCACAGGATTATAGCATTATGATAGTAAGAAGAATAATGTGGAAGGTGTAAGTGTGGAATGAGAAGGCCCTATGCAGAGATTCATGGAATAATTTTAGAAAGTGATAATGGACACAGAAGTTAATAATGAAAATAACATAACTTAAGTTAATGGAAATGGGGCTGACGACAGAGAAAAGTAGCTGGATAATAAAGAGTTTGAATTTGGATTCCAATATTTAATGAACTACTGGATGCAAGGAAGCAAGATTTAAAGAATCATGGAGTATAAATGTCTTTAAATTGAACATTCTGGATAGATAATAGTGTCAAGGAAGTATGCAAAAGAATGAAGAAAAGAGGAAGTAAGAGAAAGAAATAGAAATTGACAAAGTAATTAACAGTAGCTATTTCTTATGACAATTTAGCCTCCTCAATAATAATGACACACTTGGGTTTGACATGAAAAAGCATGATATTTTCAAGGCCATGGTTTAATAACTTTAGTTTTCCTTATATTCTGGATCAGATAATCCTACATAACATGGGAGTGGGGTGCAAGACATGGGGCTATCCTGTGTACTATAATGTTGAGAAACATCTTCTCTACCAACTGTATTTCAGTAGCACTTTCATAGACATAACAATAAAAAAAGCTTTCAGATATTTCCAAATATCTTCTAGAGGGAACTACCCTGACATAACAGTAAGCTTCCTCTCATGTCACTGTTATATGATGATACCACTTATTAAAATTTCCTGGTACATTGCTACTTCCTGCCTTCCTTGTTCATCTCCCACTGCCCTGTTACTTCCACTATGTTTCATTTTACTCCTCAGCATCAAGTATTGCCTTACATATAAGCAAACCTTGACTCAGGGCTATGGGCAAGCTATGTCTACTCTCTCTGGTCAACATTCTTTCTATATTTTTTTCCAGGATTTTAAAAAAATTATCAGAGGAAAACATTTTTTTATCTCCTTTTATCTCCATCTATGTATCTTAGCTCTTACACCCTAGTCTACTCCAGAAAATATTTTCCCTTCTAATAGTGTTAATGCCTTTCAGATATTTATAGAGGACCATGTGGCCTATTCTCTGTGCCTCCTCACCAACTGTGTCTCAAAAAGCATAGTTCCTTTAATCTTTCCATGCCAATCAGACCTTCCCACTTCATAAATCATGTCTACAGCTTCTCCCTGACTTCCCTCACTGTGCATTCATCATTTGGAGCCTCTGGTGGCCCTGCACTAACTTGGACATCCAAGGAGGCATCTCATCAAAGTCACGTCATTCCCTGACACAGTGTCTCTCAGAACACTCCTGGAAATAACATTGGCCCCTTTCAGTTACCTTATCATATTGCAAAACCATATCTAATATGAGAAAAGCTCATCCTCACACACACTGTTACCCAATCCAATGGAGAACCACATGTTCACATGTCTGAGGCCAAAAATAATATATGATTGTGGATAGTGGTAACGTTTCCAGGAAGCATTCTTGAACTGAGAAGAGCTGACCACTTTCTCTTGAACTGTTCTATCTTCTCAGTATTCCACTTATTATGTAGTGCCCACCACTTCTAATCTTTGTGATGTAAATACTTTCCTGTTCATGAACTTTCTTCATGTGGGATTTATGCCCAAGTGGCTCTAATTTTAAGGACTGAAATCTAATACCATAATCTTTGCCGACCAACAGTAGGAGCTTACTATCTTTCCATATTAGACTACAAAGGATGAGAAAAAGTCATTTCTACTAATATTGTACTTTAGGAACATATACAGGGTAAAAATTAAATGAACAGTTTCTAACAGTTAAAATGTCCTGACTGCCTGGTATTCTCCAGTTCATGACTACAAAGCTAATGAGTGAAGGTGTAGTGGACCATGGGACAAAAGAAATTTATAGTATTATCTTTAAGTATAAATTATAAGTAGTATGATGCAGCCATAAGAATATTGTGGGGAGAACATAGTAATAGAAAAATACTAATTGTGAAAATACTACAATGATAAGTGGGAAAGAAAGGCAGAAAATAGGTTAAAAGTTTATTTTTATTTTTGAAAATCTATAAATAAAATTTTAGGTTAAAATACATTCCAATCCTAAAAATTCTTTTTTTTTTTCGAGACAGGGTTTCTCTGTGTAGCCTTGGCTGTCCTGGAACTCGCTCTGTGGACCAGGCTGGCCTCAAATGCAGAAATCCACCTGCCTCTGCCTCCTAAATGCTGGGATTAAAGGCGTGCACCACTACTGCCCGACTCCTAGAAATTCTTAATATTATGGTAGTTGAATTATAGTAAATATTTACATTTTTCTATTTGTTCAATTTGAAATTCAATTATTTTATTCTAATAATAAATGCATGCTTAAATTTATATTTAAAAATACAAATCTATAAGAACCCCTCTAAATTATATTCAAACAAATATTTATTGAATATCCACTTTATGCTAAGTAGTTCAGTATGCACTAGACTATAATGAAGAAATATCAGAATACCTTGTCTAGAGGAATGAAAAAGCTTCATCCCCAGGGTTAATGCAAATTTAAAATAGTTAACTTCTGAATCACTTCCCGAATTTTATAGCCCAAACCATTGGTTAAATAAAGTCTTGGTAAACTACAATATGAAAAATAAGAAAACCCCCAATTTCAGACATGATTATGAACTTATAAGTCAATAAAATATAACTTAAATTTAAGAAATTACATTCATGAACTGATGATTTCACTCCATTGAAAAGAAGATCAAGCAATGACATCATACTCTTACTTAATTCTAAGAAAAGAAGAGAGGCAGTAAGTTCACTGAAAGGATATGGTAATTGTTTTTGAAAACCTGTCTTGTGACCTGATTTTTGCAAGTCATTTTATCCCAAGGGGCCATAATTTCCTCATTTTTCAAATGTAAAGGTGGGACAATAAAACTATAGCAATCAGGTGCAGCTGCTCAACATGTTATGGCTTGAAAATTCATTCATGTAGTACCCCTTTCTAGTTCAAGCTTCCTATGATCATAACATTATGATACTAAGTAAAGATAAGAGGAATCAAGGCACATGCAAGGAACACATTCAAATCATATTGGTGAGTGGATGAATCAATGTGAGTCATAGGATCACCTTCCCACGTGAACATAATGAAGATATACACACAGGGGTGGATGCTAAGAACTATGTGGTAGACAATTGGGCCTACCACATCCTTCTGGCCAAGGCTGCATGATCCAACAATTCTCCTCAAAAGTTAAAGTCCTCAAAACTGAAAGGCAAGAGATGACAATAAGTCCCCTTGCCTGAAAGTAAAGCTAAGAAAACAGGTCTGATGGAGAAGCACCACTTCCCAAACAATGTGATCTATGACCTTCTGAGGTTTGGCCATTACCAGAGAAAAATCCTTACCAAGAGATTGATCCTCATAACCAGAAAAAATGGTCTCAATAGAACTGAACTCCTTGCCCTTAAGAGGCATGATGTGATTCTGAGAAAACTTCTCTTTACACACCCTCTGGTCTTTCTCAACTCTTCCTCTGAGCAATGCTGGCGAGGCTGAGGAATGAAAAGCACCAGCTGGAACAAGCAGCAGAACCTTGAGCATTGGAACTAGGTCAGGTCTCAGGGGAGTTCTGTGGGAGACCCTTTCCATTCCTCTGAGACTTGGGCTGAAATGACACATTGGGTGTTTGCAGTGCTGAAGACCTAGAATATGGACTTGTTTCCTTTGTCCTTTGCTAGTTTGACTACTTTTGCTTGTTTGTTTACAATTCTGTTAGGAGACCCAGGGCAGCAATAAGACATAAATGAAAAGATGTGTTCATGTTGGGCTCAGCATTCCTAGGAATGCTTTCAGTACACTTTGCCAGAAGGATGTTCCAGCTGCAGCCAGAGCCTGACAAGAAGCCCTACGGAGGAGGAAAAAAAACAAAGGAATCAGCTCAAAGTGGATCTAAAGTCTGCCTCACTTCAGATTTCTCATTTGACACAAATCCAAATAGGCAGAATGATTCAGTAAGAGAGCAAACATAAACAAATTTCCCAGCCTGGTACAGGATAAGGCCTAAATGACTAAATATTATCTTCCTTGATCCTTAAAGTTAAGTATTCTGCACTGCTCCCGAGAAAGCAGAGTGGAACTTTGACTAGTGCACTGGAGTTGAAGTTATACAATTCTAGAATTGTATTTGGCAGATATCTAACAGGTGTTCAATGTGTATTGACCAAGGCAGTGTTGTTAATATTAGTAATCTATGGCAAGTCAGTTATATTATTTGGTCCTTAATTTTGCTATTTTCAATATGAGGATGGTATTTTCTTTCCTACTTACCTGATAAAATACTTGCTGAACATAAAATGGAATGCATATGGCAGTGTTGTGTATTTGTTAGATGAATTCTTGTTGCTTTTAGAGAGCCTAAGTCAAAGCAATTGAGCAACAACTGAAATAGATCTACTGGTTTTCCTCAACTTATAAGGGAGGAGTCAGGGAAAGCTAGTCAATGAGAACTTGAACTCCTTGTTTTGCAATTTCACTCAAAAGATGATAAGGAAGACCTAGACTACAACAAGAATTTGGAAACGAACCTAAAATAGAAATATTCTAACTCTCTGTGTCTTAAGAGTATTTTTAATTCAAGGCTGAGCAGTTCTTTTGTACAGAGACAGTTGCACATACGATAGAGTCGGACATATTGCATTCACATGTGACTCCTTTGTAAAATTATATACCACTCATTGCATTTTTCGATTATTTTATTTGCAAATGTGGGTGGTAATTTCAGTGCCTACTTTAGTGATTGTGATGAACTTGAAAGGGTTAAGATATAAATATATGTTTTAAATGTTTCTAGGCTTGAATTAAACACTTAATAATGTAAAGTGAGCTAATATTAATATTCTGGAACATACATATCAATTCCATACTCTCTAGGTATGACTAGGATGATGACTGCTTTTTAGTTTCTGCTATTTTGAACTCATAGAAGCTACTTGAGCAAATATTTTCTACAGGGATATGGTCCACCAATTTTCCACTGGCCTTCTATGATATTCCGTTTTTGCTGTAATAAAGCAAGCAACTATATAGCAGAACAACCCTTTTCTGATCTTCTTTCTTTTTCTTAAATTTATATACAAGATAATTTTCAGCATAACCACAACAGCAAAATTTTGGAAAAAAACTGAAAGGGCTCCTAGTCCATCTTTTACAAAATTATGTTACTCAGAATTGTATCCCAATTACATTAAGGAATATCACCCACAACTTGTTCTTTAGTTGTTTTCCTGTGACTTTCAGAGTTCCCTCTTTCTGGCTGCTATTTAAAACAAAATGTGTTATTCTCAGGCAGAATAGAGATCAAGGTCAAAGGGCAAGGAAACAGAAAAGAGTGAGGATAATATATCAACCAGCACTAGCTGGCAATACTACACAATGACAAGATGATGATCTACTTCAAAATTCCTACGTCAGTCCTGACATTGAACTTGTCCTACAGCCCATAACACAGAACTGAGATTAGAACCAAAGGATTAGTCTGAAACACACCTTGGCAATCATTTCTTTAATACTTCCTTGTGTATCAATTGACAGAGAAATTGAGTTCCACAGAGGTTCAATGATCAACTATTAAATCTGTGAAAGCATAGTTTTATACAGTTCATTTTCATTTCCCCAACTTTTTTGTCCCCTGTGCAGGACACTATGTTTGATTTTTATCTTTTTATTTCACCTAATTTTCAAGACATGCATCTAAGACAGTTACTGGACAAAAGGGCAGAATATTCCCACCTTATAGCAAAATAATATTAAAAAGCATGTCTTGGGTTACTCAGTCATTACTCTGACTTATTTACAGAGAAATATACTCTCCATCATTTCATAATGTCTCAATGAGGAAATAATATTGACTAAAAATATCCTGTTTTGTGAATGTTTCTTAACCGAGAAACCTGCTTTGTGGGTGTCTGTGTTGTGGGGTACTCACCAGAGATGCTCTTGGACATGAACATGGGTTTTAAGCCCCAATAGAAAGTCTTTATTAGCTGGTCAATAATTATGTTGGGTATTTTGGCTCCCAGTGTAGCTACAAGCTGAGGAAGGCTTGGAGAGCTCTTTCAGGGAGAGTTCTTAAGCACAAAATCATTTTCTGGGTTTAGCTACTCCAGTTAACAAGAACAGTTGGCCAGAGGAGAATGGCAGAAACCAAAAAGTAAGGTTAGTGACATGTTCAGAACTATGGATTTAAATGGATTAATGTTTGTTCTCATTTTTGGTAGGTGGTTCTGTTTACATGCTCAATTTTATGGCCTGAATGGTACTTTTATTATGGAATTAGTTGTGCTAAGGTCTAGGGTTCTACTAAGGTCTGGAGCCCTGCTATATTCTGTAGAATCTAATCTATATAGCACTTGTAAGTCACACCTGCCAACTACTTCACTAAACATAGCTTATCAATGTTTCCTTTCCTTATCAATACATGCCAGCAGCTTTTTAAACCATTTTGATGCGTATCAGAAATTGCAATGCTAATTGGGGATTCTCAAAGTATGTTTCAAAAACTACTTGCACAAAAATCACCTGGAAAGCTCATTAACCATCCTTATGCTTGTCCATAGTTCAGGCCTGCTGAGTTGGTATCTGCTTGAAGATGGTTCAACAAGAGAAAGATACTGGGAATCTTTATGCCCGACAAGCATGCTAACAGTAAAATTAAATTAAAAGTACAAAATCACGCCAGGCAGTGGTGGTGCACGCCTTTAATCACAGCATTTGGGAGGCAGAGGCAGGCAGATTTCTGAATTCGAGGCCAGCTTGGTCTACAGAGTGAGTTCCAGGACAGCTAGGGATACTCAGAGAAACCAAAAAAAAAAAAAAAAGGTACAAAATCACTTACTTTAGGCAAAAACAAAACAAAACAAAAAA
This sequence comes from Mastomys coucha, assembly GCF_008632895.1. NCBI lineage: Eukaryota > Metazoa > Chordata > Mammalia > Rodentia > Muridae > Mastomys > Mastomys coucha. The sequence goes on from NC_045030.1 coordinate 98,284,860, forward strand.
CCTGTTGCTACCTTTCCTACAGTGTAGCTAAAAAGATCAAACTAAGATTCAATAATATTCATATACTGAGAAGTGAAATATTTACTGCTGATATGTGTGATGCTCTGTGAAACAATAAAAATACCTTTGTTATCTAAGTAAAGGTAACAAATAATGGCGATATAGTGCCAAGAAAAAGTCAAGGTGTTTTTACTTCATATAAATGAAATTAAGAAAAATTTTTATAGAAACTGATATAGGGAGAAATGAGATATAGAGTATGTTGAGAAAGATTAACTATGACGTTCTAAGGTGTGACATTTCCTGACATGATAATTTATTGTGTGTCTCACAGCAACATCAAGTAATAGCAGAGCTACTGATCACAGGGATACTGATAGAGAGTTTCTACAATTAGCTTATGGCCACTGAACATGTTCTTTATTTTTGGCCCTAAGTTATTTTGTAAGACAGGATTTATTTTTATTATTTGTTTTTTCAAGACAGGCTTTCTCCTGTAGTCAGTAGTCCTGATTGTCCTGGGACTTGCTGTGTAGAGGGTTGACCTCAAACTTAGGGATCCACCTGTCTCTGCCTCCTAGCTACAGGAAGTAAAGATATGTGCCACCACTTTGAGAAGGGATTATTTTATATCCCTACCTCTTCCGGAACACATTTCATAGATTAGACTGGCCTCAGACTCACAGAGATCCTTTTGTCTCCTGAGTTCTGGGTTAATATATGTGTCATTACACCTGGCTTGAAGAGAAGATCATAAATGTATACAAGGTAACCTTGATCTCACTCTGCACGGGCTAACCACAAACTTGAAATACACCTGTTTCAACCTGCCAAGAACTGGACTTATAAGAAAGTATGATACTTAGCTTTTATTCCAAGGTTTTATGTCTGTGAGATAAGATGTAATTTCTGAATTTAAGGAATATATACTGACCATCTCGTATATGTCAGGCACTGTTTAAAGCTCTGTGTAGGCATTTATATACAATAAAGACTGGCTGTAAGGAGGTTTAGTAGTCAAGTGTGGTAGTTATTTTGAGAGAATACACTTACAAAAAAATTTGGCAGTATATAGCAAAGGATACAATGCTGATCTAATGAACAATCAGAAAATAATCATAAAAAATACTGAAAACTTATCACTATACAAATGAAAAACATTCTTTGAGATATAGTTTTTTTTTCAATGAAGAACTCTTGAATTAACTTTTGTTAAGTTCTTTTAACACATGGACTCTATGTGCACATTGACTTCTTTGCAATCTTATCCTCTAGAAAAATTTGTCCAACTTTCATATTTTAAACTTTTCCAATATTATTCTTCTCAGTTCAATCCCTCACCTCCATTTGCCCCTCCACATAAGCATATTCTAAGGAAAACCTGAGAGCAGAGCTGTATAGAAAAAATGGAGAATAGTTGTGAAGAGTATTAATTCTAATTCTGATGCTCCTGGGAAAAAATACTTCCCCTCTTTGGGCCTCAGGTTCCACAGTAATAAACCAGAAATTGGGTCTTGCACATGATGGTCTCACAATAGTACCTAGTTAATGCCTCTTTTCTTTGTCATGGTGAATGCTCTACAGTGCCAGCTATATTATATTTTTATGTGCTATCTTGGGAGCAATAGCACTTAAGGGCAGTACCCTGTTTGGTAATCTCCAACCAAACACAGATTATTTGATATTGGTGAGACACCAAGCTCCATGACAAAGAGGTCCACCCTCAATAATCTTGTTGCAAGACTTTCCCTGTCCAATTATATTAGGCCAGCAGGAGACCTATAATTGGACAGGCAAAAGGGAGGCAGAGCTAAGAGTTATAGAGAGAGCATCTCAGGGGAGAGAAGAAAGAAGGAAGATGGAGGAGGATGTGAACCAGTGTGGCTTTAACCAGCCACAGGTAGCTATGATAAATAAAGTTAGAATAATTAGGATAAATGTTTTATCATAGTCAATTGGTTCTGAAATTATTATATTGGCATCTTGTAAATTGTGATTTTATTGATACATAAATCTGAATGGTTATCTATAAGCTTTAGGAGTTTTGATTTTACCTGGTTACTGGGAATTGTGATATCTAACTAGGAGGTTAGTGGTTCAATTTGGTTACTGGAATATGGGACAGAGACAGCTGGACCCTGCCTGGGCATAGTGTTGTGGCACACTGGTGTAGGCACTAGCATGGGAACATGATGGCTCTTTCTCTCTCTGTTTTTATTTTATTAGATATTTACATGTCAGATGATCTCTCCTTTCCCAGTTTCCCCTCAAAAAACAACAAACAGAAAACAACAACAAGAACCCTACATTCTCCCACTTACTGACCCTGGCATTCCCCTACACTGGAGCACAGAACCTTCACAGGGCCAAGGGCCTTTCTTCCCATTGATGACCGACTTGGCCATCCTCTACTATACACATGCTGCCAGAACAATCAGTCCCACTATGTGTACTCCTTGGTTGGTGGTTTAGTGCCTGGGAGCTCTGAGGGTATTAGTTAGTTCATATTGTTGTTTGTCCTAAGGGGCTGCAAACCCTTCAGCTCCATGGGTCCTTTCTCTAGCTCCTTCATTGGGGACCCTGTGCTCAGTCCAATGGATAGCTGTGAGCCTCTACTTCTGTGTTAGTTGGACACTGGCAGAGCCTCTCAGGAGACAGCTATCTCAGGCTGGCTTGTCCTTCCTTCAGTCTCTGCTCCATAGTTAGTCTCTGCAACTCCTTC
>NC_045030.1:98288610-98319523 GCF_008632895.1 Mastomys coucha
CATCAGGGAAATGCAAATCAAAACAACCCTGAGATTCCACCTCACACCAGTCAGAATGGCTAGGATGGCTCTCTTTTTTTAACATTTCCCACAACACAATCCCAGAAAGAAGAGAAGGAAAGAGACCTTCCTCTGGATGGGGTTTTAAATTTTTAGGTCATGCAAAAGCACATACTTGGACTTAAAAGAAAATCTTTACTTTTTAAAAGAGCAACTTTTCAATCTAAAACTGCATTCCTTTATGTTGTAGAGATTATAAAACAGAGCAAGCTTTAAAGTGTCTTTCTCAGAGCAACCCATAGACCTTGGATAAAGGAAGCATCCAAGAATTAATGCAGATGCCTTAGCTATGACTTACAGCATTAGGGATATGGAGCCTGGAGAGAGTGTCTTCTGTGGCCAGGCAAGAGCCCAGGTAGAGCAATAGGGACAGTAACCCACTCAAAAAACTTTCAACTCCAAGATTTATCTTGTCTACAAGAAAAGCAAGGATTGGGGAATAGGCAGAGACTGAGGGAACACCCATCCAATAATTGGTCCAACTTAAGACCCATCCCATGGGCCAGTACCAATCCCTAACAATGATACTCCATTTTACTTGCTGACAGGAGCCTAGCATGGCTGTAAACTGAGAAGCTCCAGCCAGTATCTGGCTTAGAAACATTCAGACACCCACAGCAAAACAATAGGTGGAGTTTGGGGATGATTATGGAAGAACAGAAGAAAGGATTGTAGCCCATAGGAGGATAGAAACTTCACAAGAAGACCAATTGAATCAAATAACCTGGACTCTTGGGGCTCTCAGAGACTGTACCACCAGCCAAAGAACATACACAGACTGGACCTAGGCCTCCCCGATAATATGTAGATGTACAGCTTGATCTTATGGGTTCCTAATGGGAGAGAGAGCTATCCAAAAAGTTGTTGCCTGTATGTGGGATATGTTCTTCTACCTGGGCTGCCTTGTCTGGCCTCGGTGGTAAAGGGTGCACCTAGCCTTGTAGAAACTTATTCCCACATTTTACATGTAGGTGGACAGGAAGTAGCAGTACATTTAAATGGATATGAGCTTAGAAATCAAGATGTTATAGTCCATGTATCAGTAAGAAAGTGAATCTAGGAGAAGAAATAGAATAGTGAGCTCAATTACACTATGAGACCTTGTCTTCCTGGAACTTCTGATCTGTTTTATTTAAGATGGAGACATACACTCAGCAAATGCCCATTTTCTTTAAATTAATTAATTTATTTATTCACTTTATGAGGTTTGCCCTTCTCAGAGAAGAAGGGGAGTGGAGAATAGGGGGACTAGTTAAAAGTAAAAATGTATGATGGCACCTGAAACAAATCAGTCCAATAAGGCTTTGTATGCATTCCAAGAACACAGTTATCCACAATTAACTAGGGATTTGACTTTCATTCTGTACCAAATGCTTCACAGAAATCTCCCTCTCTTTCTTTCTCTCTTTCTCTCTCTCTCTCTCTCTCTCTCTCTCTCTCTCTCTCTCTCTCTCTCTCTTTCTCTCTCTGTGTGTGTATGTGTGTGTGTTTCACTGGACTGATTTGGGAGATGTTTCTCCAGCCAGTTATACTGTAGCTGTTTAACCAACATTTGCTTCAGTCTAGAAACTGCTTCATGTCCTAAAAGTACAACAGTGAATGATCCAGAAAAATTCTGCTGTCGTAAACACACAATATAAACAGAAAAATAACAATTAAACACACAGGCAGATAAATTTTCAAAATCAAAACCAAGAAAAGTATAATCTATAAAATAGTAAGACAGAGGATTGGGAGGACTTGATAATTTATTAGTAGAAGTCATATATAGAGAATTCTTAACTGAGACCTGAATATAGAAAACCCAAGTAGCCAAGCTTTGGAATGTGGAGGGGGTGAAATGCAAGGAACTGAAAGTTTTTTCTTCTTTTTTTATTAGATGTTTTCTTTATTTACAATATCTCCTTTCCCAGATTCCCCTCCAAAAATAAAAACTAAAATAAAATAAAATAAAAACAAAAACTAAAACAAATCCCTGTTCCCTCCCCCTGCTCACCATCCCCCCACTGCTTACTGACCCTGGCATTCCCCTACACTGGGGCATAGAACCTTCACAGGACCAAGGGCCTCTCCTCCCCTTGATGACCAACTAGGCCATCCTCTGCTATATTGCAGCCCCTTAGGACGAACAACAATAAGAACTGAAAGTTTGAAAGAGCTTTTTAGATTCAAAGAGACAAAAACAGCACCAGTATCACAGAGAGCTGTTAGCAAAAGGAAGGGTGACAGAAAAGGAACTTAGAAAGTCCTGAACCATCTAACACCTTGGGAATTAATATAAAGAGCATGAATTTTTGTCCTAAAAGCACTGAGAAAATGTTTTAAGGTTTTAAGCACCAGAGTACTAGATTCTAAACATCAACTTGAAAATAAATGATGAAACTAGAATTCCATTTCAAACATACAAACTTTTAAACATTCCCAAACTTTATCTTGGAAAAGCATGGCACTTCAACATTTGGCCCAGAGGAAGGCCTCAAACAAAATGATTGGGAAGCCAAGGATTGGACATAGCATGAATAATGACTACTCACCTAGACAGAGAAGGCTTCTTTGAATGTATGACTGTGAGTAAAGAGGAGTAAATAGGATTCTTAATGAAAAAAATTAAAAGGAGGATAGTGCTGAGGAGGCTATTTTCTATATGAAGGCTAGCTTGAGAGGCAACCAATGCCTTCTGGTTTCAGCTCTGCCAATAACTAGTTCTTTAAACTTGAAATAGTCCCTTAGTTTCTTGAATCCTTAACTCAATATCATCTTCAGATAAATGGAAATGAGAACATTTATTTATTATTATACTCTACCACATACAAGAAAAATCCCAGTGCAAAACATTAAACAAAGTAGTCAATGTATGTTAACTATATTGAACTTAGCACCCACTCAGTGGGTAGATCATTTGCTGCATAAATGTAGGACCCAAATACAAATCTCTAGAACCTATATGAAAGCTTGTCACAGTAACACACATTGAGACAGGAAATGGAAGCAGATGAATATTGGAAAATTCAGCAGACGTGGGGGAGAGGGAGAGGGAGAGAGAGAGAAGGAGGGAGGGAAAGAGAGAGAGGGAGGGAGGGAGAGAAAGAGGGAGAGAGAGGAGGGGGAGAGAGAATATTAAACAAGGTGAAATGCAGACATGGAAGTTAAGGTTATCATTTTATTTCACTTAAATTCCAAGTCATGTGTGTATGATTACACTCACACATGTATGTATATTTGTACACTCGTACATACACACGCAGAGGTGGGGAGAGAGAGAATATTTATAAAGAAAGCCCAGATGAAGTAAAAATGATGATATAGCTCATTGAATATGTTTTCATTCTCATAATCATTGAGCAAGATTTCTTACTGATATGGCTGAGATATTATGCTTCTGATATGACTCTTGATTTGAGTAGGAATATCTCCAAGGCCAGCACAGATGCATCCTTCTGTGCCTTTTAAGAACTATGATAAATAGTTTGGATGTGGCAAAAATCACATGTAATTCTTAAGAGTGACAGAAAAGAACTCCAGTTTTGTAAACATATACTCTGTACCATATACTTGGCATCATCATCATTGCTATTACATGTAATCTTTCAATAACTTATAGGGGTGTAAGGAATCAAAGGCACAGGTAAAGAGAATGACTAGGCTCACTCATCTAGTATGCAATGGATACAGAACTGGAACTTTGTCAAGCCTGCCTCCAAAGCCCTTGATATACTTTGAACATTGTACTCTCTTCTTTGGACTTCTAAATGCTTCCTGTCTGAGCTTAGGCAAATAATTTCATCTTTATGAATATCTATGTTCTTTAATCTGAGAATAACAATTTTATCTAAGATTATTATAAAGATTGTAATTCATTATTATAAGTACTCAAAGTTTTAGTCATATTTTTAATTGTCATTAAATCATAACTACATGGCTTAAATATATATGAACTGCCTGATTCTCCTTTACAGTACAAGGCAAGAGACTTACTGGAATCTTCCAATTCCCACATTTCTTTTTTAGATAGGAGATTTCTCAGGATTAGCTGGAACACCCAGCATCAAGTTCTTGGAAAATTTAGAACTGGAGCAGAGAAGGAGCCAGAGCCACTCCTAGCAAAGTAGGTCATCAAAAAGGCTGGGAAGTATAGACCCAAGCACAGATTGCAACCTGGATATGGGCGTTCCTGTCACATGGAAATTACAATTAAACTTATAAGCCTTCTTGAAACATAGCCAACAAAAAGGGAAATGTGGTAGCTTCCAGATTCATCAAAGGATTCTTAGAGGGACAAATAATAAGACAATTAAGATCTATCAAGAAGTCTAGATTGTATGACATAATAGTAAAACAAAATGGCTGAAGAAGAGACTGCTCTACTTTGATATTATCTTGCTGTGCCATTATAAAAAGGTAGCATAACAAGAAATCCCATTTGAAAACAGGTTGAATGCACCTATTTGAAAACTGACTTGAAGAATAGTTTCACTCTTAGATCACAATATACAATAAAATAAATTCCATTGGAATTAAGACAAGAATAAACCAGTAAAAAGTAAGAAATACTAGGAAAAAAGAAAAACATGACTACCTTAGAGCAATAGTATTATTAAGGAATATCTAAATCCAGAAGGAAATATTTCTTAATGATAAATTTTACTATATGACAATTAGAAACAGATTTTTAAAATAAGCCACAGACCAGGAGACTGAACTTCCAGTGTAGAGAGCAGATAAAGGATTAACATGTATATATATATATATATATATATATATATATATATATATATATATATATTAGATTAAAATGATGTCCTCATTTTAATAGCTGAATAGTATTCCATTGCATAAATGAACCACATTTTCTGTATCCATTCTTCAGTTGAGAGACATCTGGGTTATTTAGAGTTTCTGACTATTATGAGAACTGAGAAAACAATTTTATCTAAGATTATTATAAATTACAATTTATAATAAAACAATAAATTACAGAAAAATATAAAATTATTTCTTACTTTTTACTAGTTTATTCTTGTCTTAATTCCAATGGTGCAATATTTCTTAATGATAAATTTTACTATATGACAATTATTTACAAAGAGAGAGTAATAAAAATGTGACAAAAGTATAAGAACATGGGAAGAATCTCTAGAAGATACACAATAAATACGTATGCTCCACTATGTTCATAGCAGACTTTCTCATAATAGTCAGAAACTGGAAACAACCCAGATGTCCCTCAACTGAAGAAAGGATACAGAAAATGTGGTTCATTTACGCAATGGAATACTATTCAGCTATTAAAATGAGGACAAAGTCAATTATGAGTTTCCATCTGAGTATGTTTCACCAGTGGTGACTTATCTGTGATGTTTGGCTTCTTGAAACTTTTGAAATTTGGTGCCAAATGCTTAGGTTGGTAGAAAAAAAAATCAAGCAACTCAATAAAAATATTTTAACTATTAAAAAAAAAATGAGGACATCATGGATTTTGCAGGCAAATGGATCGAACTAGAAAATATCCTGAATAAGGTAGCTCAGACCCAAAAGGACAAGCATAGTATATACTCTCTGATAAGTAGATATCAGCCAAAAAATACTGAATAGCCATGCTACAACCCACAGACTATAAGAAGTTTAACAAGGAAGGAGACCAATCCCACGTAGAAGGGGGAACAAAATAATCACGGAAGGTGGATGGATGGAGGGGCCTAGGTAGGAGAAAGGAGAGGAGGGAAAAGAGGGAGCAGGATTAAGTTTGGGGGAAGACAGGGGAGAAGCCCAGAGGGCTAGGAGAATGAATGGAAATATGCAGCTATCAGGGAGTGTGGTAAGGGAACATCTAGAATGTCCCACCTGGGATGGAGGAGGTTTCTCGGACTCAATGAAGGTGGCCTTAATCAAAATGTCCAACAGTGAGGAGATGAAACCTGAAGAAACCACCTTCTATAGTCAGACAGGACCCTTAGTGGAGGGTGGAAGACACCAACTCAACTTCAAAATTTTCAATCCAAAATTGTTCCTATTTAAAGATATGCACAGACAAAAAAACAGAGCAGAGACTAAAGGTATGGCCAACCAGTGACCAGCCCAACTTAGGATCTATCCCATGGGTGGACACTCTTACTGATGCCATGTTGTGCCCGAAGACAGGAGCCTAGCCTGGCTGTCCCCTGAGAGGCTCTACCAGCAGCTGACTGAGACAGATGCAGATACTCACCAACAAACATTGAACTAAGGTCTGGGACCCCTATGGAAGAGTCAGAAGAAGGACTGAAGGAGCTGAAGGGAATTGCAGACCCATAGGAAGAACAACAGTATCAACTAACTAGGACCCCTGGGGGCTCCCAAAGACTAAGCCAGCAACCAAGAGCTTAAGTGGGCTGATCAATGGTCCCAAGCACATATATAACAGGGAAGTGTATTGTCTGGCCTCAATGGGAGAGGATGCACCAAATCCTATAAAGACTGAAAGCCCCAAAGAAGGGGAATATTCAGGGGGAGCACCCTCTTAGAGGAAAAGGGAAGAGGGAGGGGGTGAAGAACTCTGAGGGTGTACTGGAAAGGAGGCAACATTATTTGGAAAGAAAATAATTAATTAAAAAAGAAAATACAAACTAAATAAAAATATATTTTTGCTTCTGATTGACATTTTTTCCTCTTTCTTTTTTTTCCTTTTTTCTTTTTTTTTTTAAATTTATTCTTTAATCTTATTTTACAGTCCAGACTTTATTCCCTCCCTATACATAGTCTGACGGTTTCACATCCCATACCTCTCCTTTATCTCCAAGAGGATGTCCCTACCCCCACTCCCACCAACCGGACCTCCCGACTACAAATTTTAAAATAGAGTGTCCATGGTTGATGAAGTTATTGTAAAACCCAATGATAGGAGTATTTTTCAAAATGACCAAATATTATAATTTGTTTATAATATATATTCCTAAATGTTCCTCTGAGAATTTCATATATATCATGTAAATATTTATACATTCACCTAAAGATGTGTCTTAATATATTTTCTATAATATTTTATACAACCTAAGCATTTATTAACTGAGGATCTGTTAGGTTACAGCTCACAAAAATGGAATGGAATGTTGTTCTACTAGAGAATGAAAGAATTCAATACGCAAGGAGGGATTATTTTTCACAATCAGTAAATAAGAGTTGTTCAGAACAGTACTAATAGTGTGAATAGATTTATATTAAAGTGTGTAGCAGAAAACTGTTTAAGGGAAAATATGTTTTATATATAGGCAACATCCTGGAACTATACAAACTAATCAAAGATCATTAGCTACTTTGGGGCACAGTAATAGCATCACCATAGGGAATGACTTACGAAGTACCCTAAGATATTTCTCTGTTTTTTCCTTGTATTTGTCTGTGTTAAATAAAATATATTAATGTAAAGCTGAGAATCTAACAGAAATGATGAGTATATATGTGTACTAGTATACTCATTTAGGTGTGTTACTTAAAATTACTGCACTGTGCATATAAACCTTTAATAATTAAACCCAAAATACGGTCAAAACATCAACAAGATGACCAAATAGGAGATTGCCTATTTGTATCCTCTAACATCAAAAATAATCTAGAAGCCATCTGTAGACATAAGTGCTTTTGTAGGAACTGTGGAACCTAGGTAGGAAGTAGTCATACTACAATATAGAGGGAGCTCCAGAAGATATAATTTGGGAAGGCAGGCCTACACTAAAATTGTATAGACTTGCTTACTATAAATCTTATGTACAAAAGTAGAAATGTTACCATCACCTTAACAGAGTGGTAGCCTTCTTGACCCTGGATGTAGCTACAGACTCAGAAATGGCTTTATCCTCTCTTGTACTGAGGTATGGTTAATGCTTTATGCTCTTTGTACTGGTTCCTGCATCATCCACCAGTGGAGCTGACAAGAGTAATATTCATCTGTGTCTTGAATAAACTGGCTCATGACCTCTCAGCTTTAAATCATGACATACTCCATGAATGGATTCTGCACCACTCACTTGTGGTCTTGGAACAGTCATGCCTGCACTACAATCTATAGGAGACATGCTTCCTATGAGAGAAAGTCCACAAATGTTAACCTTGCAGCACATCTTTAAATGGCCCCATGACTCCATTAAAACTACTTTCTTCTCTGAGATATATCCTTCTGTATCACAAGAGGCAGACTCGTTAACTTCATTGTCACCTGAAATAGCATTTATATCCAGATTCTGGTCCTTTCCTGATACAATCTGGGGGGCCCTCTTCATTTCTTGAATCTACTGAAAGATATGTCAGTCCTGCAGAGAGATTCATTGGTTAATCTGACTGCAGATCTCGAAATATCTATATAACTTGGCTGCAAACTCCTATTAACCATGATCCAGATTCAGTCCTGCTAATACAACATTCTCAATAAACAGAAAGGTTTTCAACAACAATGACAAAAATCAGCAAACGAAATTCAACAGCATATTGCAAAGTTCATTCATGATGAGCTGGGATTTAACACAGGCATGCCAGGACCATTCAATATTAAGAAAACCCAAAAATGTGATAAATCACATAATAAATGATGAAAATTGTATAATCACAATATTCACAAAATTTACTTGACAAAGTCAACCTCTTTTAATGATAAAATAAACGTTCAATAAATTAGACATAGAATAACTACATGACATCATCATAAATGCCATATGCAGCAAGCTTACAGCAAACACCATATGGAATGGCAAAAAAAAAAAAAAAAATGGAAAGAGTTTCCTTCAAGATCAGGAACAGGACCAGGATGACCCTCTTCCCAATTTTCTTTACCATGGCATTGAGATTCCTAGGTAAAGCAATTATCCAAGAAAAGTAAATGAAATTCAGAAAACTGAGGGGTTGGTCAAGTAAAATTGTATCCATTTGTAAATGGAATTATCTCATGTTTTTAAATTTAAATAATCATTAATCTGTTAGATGTATGTAGTAGAGACAAATCATAGAAGATAGTACTCCCCTCTGAGGTCCTTTTTCTGTATTACAAAAAGCCTGCAGAGCTGCAACTTCATCTGTCCTTTAAGGATGGATACAAAACATCTGCACCATGATACGTGCCATGGTAATTATAGTTAAAATAAACTTATAACAATCACTGTTTCAGGGTACACTGGTAAAGAACAGTTTGGAAATCATTGTTTCAATTAATACAAATTCTCTCTTCTAAATATAAAGCCTAGGAAGGAAAGATAACAAAAAGTATGTGTATCCCTATTAGGAAAACTGTAAAGTCACAGTTCAGTCATCCAATTGCAGTCAAACTTTTTGTTTGTTTGTTTTTGTTTTTTAACTTTATTAAATTTTTTTCTACACTCCAGATTTTATCCCCCTCTGGGTCTACCCTTTGACTGTGCCACATCCCTTATCTCCTCCCCATCCCTGTCTCCACGAGAATGTCCCCATCCCCCACCCCGACCCAACCAAACCTCTAAACTCCCTGAGGCCTCAATTATCTTGAGGGTTAGTTGTATCTTCTATGACTGAACCCAGACCTGGCATATGTGTTGGGACCTCATATCAGCTGGTGTATTATGCCTGGTTGGTGGTCCAGTGTGTGAGAGACCTCGGGGGTCCAGATTAATTGAGACTGCTGGTCCTCCTACAGGGTCACCCTCCTCCTCAGCTTCTTCCAGCCTTTCCCTAATTCAACAACAGGAGTCAGCAGCTTCTGTCTATTGCTTGGGTGCAAATATCTGCATCTGACTCTTTCAGCTGCTTGTTATGTCTTTTGGAGAGAAGTCATGATAGGCCCTTTGTGTGAGCACACCATATCCTCAGTAACAATGTCAGGTTCCTTGAGCTGGATCCCACTTTGGGCCTGTGGCTCGACCTCCTTTTTCTCAGTCTTCTCTCCATTTCCTTCCCTGCAGTTCTTTCACCCCAGAACCATTATGAGTGAGAGTTTTGACTGTGAGATGGCAACTCGGTCCCTTGCTTGATGCCCTCCCTGTCTTTCTGCTGGGTAGGCTCTACAAGTTCCCTCTACTAATTGTAGAGCATTTCATCTAAGGTCCCTCTTTTTGATTCCTGAGAGTCTCTCACCTTCCAGGTCTCTGATACACTCTGGAGGGTCCCCCTACCCCCTATCTCCTGAGGTTGCCTGTTTCCATTCTTTCTGCTGGCCCTCAGGGCTTCAGTCCTTTTCCTTCACCCAATACCAGATCACCTTCCCCTTTTCAATCCTCCCTGTCTCTTTTCCCACCCAGGTTCCTCCATCCCCACTTGTGATTGCTTTCTTCTCCCTCCTAAATTGGATTGAGGTGTCCTTACTTGGGCCCTTCAGGTTATTGACCTTTTAAAGTTCTGTGGACTTTATCTTGGGTATTCTGTACTTTGGGGGGCTAATATCCATTTATTAGCGATTGCATACCATGTTTGTCCTCTGGGGTCTGAGTTATCTCTATCAGGATTATATTTTCTAGTTCCATCCATTTGCCTGCAAAACTCACTTTGTCTTTATTCTTAATAGCTGAGTAGTATTCAATCGTGTAAATAAACCAAATTTCCATGTCCATTCTTCTGCCATGGGACATCTGGGTTGTTTTCAGCTTCTGGCTATCACAAGCAAGGCCACTATGAACATAGTGGAATATATGTGCCTGTGGCATGGTGGGGCATCTTTTGGGTATATTCCCAAGAGTGGTATAGCTGGGTCTTCAGGTAGATCTATTGCCAATTTTCTGAGAAACGTCCAGATTGATTTCCAAAGTGGTTGTACCAGTTTGCAATTACACCAATAATAGATGAGTGTTCCTCTTTCTCCACATCTCTGCCAACATGTGTTGTCACCTAAGCTTTTGATCTTAGCTATTGTTTTCTTTCTTTCTTAGAGGAAAGTTGTCTTAGTCAGGGTTTCTATTCCTGAACAGACATCATGACCAAGAAGCAAGTTGGGGAGGAAAAGGTTTATTGAGCTTATACTTCCACACTGCTGTTGATCACCAGAGAAAGTCAGGACTGGAACACAAGCAGGTCAGGAAGCAGGAGCTGATGCAAAGGCCATGGAGAGATGTTCCTTTCTGGCTTGCTTCCCCTGGCTTGCTCAGCCTGCTCTCTTATAGAACCCAAGAATTCTATCCCAGGGATGGCAGTACCCACAAGGGGCCCTACCCCCTAAATCACTAATTGAAAAAGTGCCCCAAGGCTGGATCTCATGGAGGCATTTCCCCAACTGAAGCTCCCTTCTCTGTGATAACTCCAGCCTGTGTCAAGGTGACACACAAAACCAGCCAGTACAAAAGTCTTTCAAGCTTTTACTACTATATATGGTGTTTATTGTAGGGTTACTGCATATGGTATTTTTGATGACATACACTTCCTCTGTACTGCAAGATCCTCCAATTTCATTAGTTCCAGTATCTCAGTGGGTACAGATGTATACTTGCAAACTAATTTGCAAGTAGTTATTTAGCCTTTGTTCAAATTTTTCCACTAATGTGGAAGAACTCTTTTCAATAATTTGGGAAACGTAAATTTCCCAAACTTAAACTTAAAACTAAGGTCAACCTTAGCTGCCACAAATTTTATGAGACATGCTTTGTTAATACATCGAGACTAGAGTAATTGTAGATGGATAAATAAAATGTAATATATTATAATGTGATTATTTTTATGAACAAGAGAAATAAAGAGAAAAATAGATATTTATGACAGGAAGCTATTAAAGACTTAATTTTTCAGGATCCTGAAGAGTGAACACGAGTTTCTTCATCACAGATATGATGAGTTTTGGACATTTTATGTGAAGGGAAGCAGGCAAAGGGATGTCCAGGAAAGAGCATGTTCTAAGAGCCTAACTATGGGACTGAGGATAATAAGAGTGGTGAGCATGCTTAGAGAGGAAATGACAGGCAATGTAATCCCAGAAAGTTAGCCTGCAGTCTAGTGCTACTCAATTTGAAATTGAACCAACTAGTTTAGAGTTTATTCTGCAGGTTGGAAAATTGAGTTTGAAAAGTATCGATTTTTTTAGATTCTACTCATGGTACTAGCTCTCAATCATCCCTTTATGCTATAACAACAACCCAAAAATCTGGTCATAGCCTGCCTTCCTAATAGTCTTCTCAAGGCTAGTCACCAAGTCTCCAAGCATTCTTCTGGGCATGTTTTTTTTTTTTTTAAATCTCTTTAGTCAGCAAACAAATGTTTGAGTTCATGTGTGTTCTTGTCAACATTCAATAGTCCCTTAGAAAAAGGAGATGTATAATCTATATGTGTTTTTTCATAACTGAAGACTGGCCCAAAAAGTCCTGTCTGGAAATTCAAATTGCTACCTCAAGTTTATGGATGAGAAAACTGAAACACTTGTCAAAGTTCAAAAATTGATTGACTAGGAATGTGTTGCTGGGCTTATTGGCTATGTAAGTGCATAGAGGACTGGGTGCCTGAAATCTAGGAAAGGTGTTTCTCCTGGTTATTCTTTGTCATCCCCTGGCACAGGATAGAACTCCAGAGTTCTAGTTTACTGCTTTGTCAATCTTTAAGCATACTTTGGCTGTACTTTTAATCAAGGGCTTAGGGGAGCTGTGGTGGAGACACTACAAGGTGTGCCCTACCTGAGGCCTATAGGCCAAATGAAGCTGAACAAAGTAATGTAGGCCAACACAAAATTATAAACTTCCTTAAAGCATGATGAGATTTCTGTTAATAACTCAACTATATTTATGCTATTTATGTATAAATTTTGTTGGGGCCATATTATGTCTTAATGTCAAAAGGTTGAACACATCTACAAGACAGAGTGAAGAATGTATCAGAAGCACTCTTTTATGGAAAACTGATAGAGAAGTAATTATTGGTACCCAGCCACTCTGGAATATATTTTGGCTGATCTCATATAAGGTTTAATACAAGAAATTAATTAAATTGTGGAATAAATAGGTTTTGATTTGCTGTCATTTATTTTCTTTTAATTAAATAAAATATAATTCTGTACAACATTTTGTTCTGGTATTCAAGCTCTGTCAAGACTGGACCTGGTTTTAGATATTACATTTATCCTGAGATACTTAATGCTATGCCACAATACAAATAATAGCCCTGAGGTCTTTGGTCTACATTAATTATAACTGAAGTGCAAATTGTTCCAGCCCATTTGTTCTATTCCAATTTAGGGTTTCTATAATTCCAAAATGGTGCCAGAGGCATGAAAACTTTACTGAGCACTAGAATCAGAGGCCTCCTATTTCCAACATTTATTTAAAATAAAAGCTTCATATTTCAGAAAGAAAGTATTCTCTTCAATGAAAGAATTTTCCTTTCTCTTACTCATGCTCCCTTCTATGTCCCAGAGTTCCTATATTTTTCACATATGTAGATGCTTATAACAACCACTGAATTAAAAATATGAAATTTTGCATCACCCTGATTCTTTCACATTTATACCCACTGTCCAACCATCCCTAACCCTGAATACACTAATCTCTTCATCCTTGTAGAATTTATCTAACTAAAGCAAATTTGAATCACCCAAGTTCACATATGTATTAATAGTTCATTCAGTTTTGTTGCTGAATAGTGTTCCATGTCACTCATGTACCACAAATGGTTTAACCACTCCCATATGAACATTATTTTAGTTCTTCACATTCTCATGAAGTTATAAATAAAACTGCTACAAAAATTCACATTTTACATGCATAAATATCTTAAGTTCTCTGGGATAAGTGCCTAAGAATACAAGTGTTGAAGCATACTGCAATTATAGGCTCAGAATTATGAGTGCCAAAATATTTTCCAAAGTAGTTGCATCATTTTCCATCTCCATCAGCAATGTCTGAGTTCTCCAGTTGGTGTGTGAGTCTGCTAACATTTGATATTGTCACTGTTTGGAATTGTTGCTTTGGCTTTGTTTGTTTGTTTGCTGTCAGAGTACATTTCACTTTCTGTTATTCTTTCTTATCATTTTGTTAAATGTATTATTAAAATAAACCCTGGCACGAGGATTTATTTTGTGCATCTTCTATGAGATTCGAGCTGTGAGAAATATATATACATACATATATATATGTACATATATATACATATATATGTGTGTGTGTTTGTGTGTATGTATATATTTATATATATATAGATATATAATATGAAAAGAATTCTGACATTTCCTCCACATATACCCTATCTTATATGTCTGACACCTGACACCTCTTTTGGTTCCTCCTTCTTCTGTAAAAGTCTCTTCCCCACAATGATATCCTTTTCTTTTGTTTTGTGGCCCACTGGTTTAAGCCAGCTGTATCAGTGTGACAACAGGTTTAGTACTATCCATTATAGCCTAGTGGGCTCACATGTGGGTGTATAATAGAAGACAATTACTTCACATCTGAAGATTTAGAGCTAAGACATACAAAGGAGAGAAAGCATGCAAAGTTTGTCTTTCTGGGTCTGGTTTACCTCATTCAAGATAATCTTTTTAAGAATATCCATTTACCTTACAATTCTATTGTTTCATTTTTTTCTTTGCAGATGACTAGTGTTACATTGTTGTAGGAAGTTTAGATTGTTTCTATATTCTAGCTACTGTAACTAGAGAGACAATGAACATGAATGAGAAAGTATACGTGCAGTAAGATTTTAATTTTTTGGTCATATATCAAGGAGTTCTGAAGCTGGGGTATATGATAGATTTTTTTCTTTAGGAGTCTCCATACTGACTTTCTAATAAAAGTCCCATTAAGAGTAGTTCAAGAGGCTATATACCTCAACATAAAAAAAGCTCTATGTAACAAAGCCACAATCAACACTAGCTTAAATGGAGGAAAAACTCAAAGCGAATCCATCAGACATGAAACAGAGCTCCCCACTATCCCTATTACTTTTCAATATAGTGCTGCAAGAATTAACCAAAGCAACAAATGAAGGAAATTAAAGTGACAAATAGGGGGAAAGAAGTCAGGTGATCCCAAATCTCAGATGACATATTATACATGAGAGGTACCAAACAATTCATCAGAAAAGTTCAAGAAACAATCAACAATTCCAGCAACATTGAAGGGGAAAAATCAACTTACAAAAATCAGTAGCTATTCTGTGTACAACAGTAAATACACTGAAGGGAGGTCATTAACATGGTCCATTTACAATAGTATCAGTGACAGTAATATATATTGGAATAAACAAAACCAAGGAGGGTAAAGACTCTTATAATAAAAACTTCAAATCTCTGTGGGAAAAAAGGTAGAAAAAAAAACACTAGAAAAGAGAAGGGAACCCCATGTTCATGGATCAATAGAAATAATATGAAAATGACCATTATACTAAAAGCAATTTACAGATTGAATGTGATCCCAAACAAGATACCCATGTTCTTTGTAGAAACTGAAATACCTTTTACAAAAATAGCTTTTGTAATATTTACTTTCAATTTTTTCAGGGGTTATATGTGTCTTCTTTGTTTATGCATTTGTTTAAATCAAAATCCCATTTCATAGCCTCAGAGATATTGGGGTTTACTCTATATAACCAAAGTTGGCCTTGAACTCATATTAACTTTCCCATTGAAATCTCCAGAGTGCTCAAATTATAGGTCTGAACTACTACTGAATGTCTAATTACTTTTGTTGAGTAGGTCTTAAGTCAACAGAAAGCTGTTGGTTACTATCAAGTTATACATGCACTTTTAAGAACATTTTGCCATGTGAGCTTCCTCATTACTCTACTATTTCATTAACTGTGCTAAAGGTTTTTATTTTTATGCAGTACCACTAACCAATGGCTCCCATAATTAATGGACAAATGGATTTCTACTTGAAAGTCTTTTCCTACGCTTGCATCCTATAAGATACAGATAGGGATACTTTAACTACTTTTCATATTTGTATCCTTTTCATCTCCTTTTTCTTTAAGGTTGCAGCTAGTACTTTCAGCTCAGTGTTGAAAAGGAACAGATAATGCTCACTCCTCTCTCCTTCCTGACTTCAGTAGGACTCTGTCAAATTTTCACCACGTAGGAAAAAAAAAGCTGTAGCTTTCTCACAAACAACATTTATTATATTGACATATGTTCCTCCTAGATCTACATTCTCTAGGACATTTATCATCAAGGTATGTTGAATTTTGTCAAAAGTCTTCTCTGCATTCATTAAGACGACCATGAAATCTTTGTTTTTAAGTCCATTTAGGTACTTTATTACATATATGTGTATATATTGCATTTGTATGTTCAAATACCCTACATTTCATAAATAAAACAAACTTTCTCATATTAGATAGTCTTTTGGCATATGTCTGTATTCTGTTTGCAGTTATTTTATGAAGCTTTTTAAAATCCATGTTTATTATGGATACCAGCATGTAGTTTTTGTTTTGTTGTGGCTCTACTTTTTTTTTTTGTCTTAGAGTGATATTGACTTCATTGAAGTTATTTCAGAGTGCTTCTTCTGTTTCTGTTCCAAACTTTTTAATACTTTAAGAAAGTCTGAATATAGATCTTCTTTGAAAGTCTGTTTGAATCCTGCTGTGTCTCCACTTGGCTTGACATTTGTTTTTACTTTTAAGGCTTTTGTTACTATTTTAATCTCTTCATTTACTATGTATCTATTTAGTTTGATGAACTCTCTTGCACTAATTTTGGTAGTTTGCTCAATCTAGAAATCTATCTACTTCTTTCAGTTTCCCCAGTTTAATAGATTACAAGTTTTTTAATTATCCCCTCACAGTCTTCTGAATTTCTTTGGCATCTGTTTTAAGATGTCCCTGTTCATTTCTGATTCTGTTAATTTGACTCCTCTCTTTCTGTTAGTTAATTGGCCCAAAGGCCTGTCAATCAGGTTCATCTTCTCCAGAAACCAGCTCTTAAGACTCATTAACACTTTTTGCTATTTTTTGTTTTGCTTTATTACATAATTTTGGCTCTTATTGTTATAGTTTCTTATATGATAGGAGGCCAAAGTTTAGTCTATTTTTGTTTTTACAAATTTTTGAGTAGCATCATTAAGTCATTTGTTTGTGCTTTTTCTCATTATTTTAATGCAAGCATTTAATGCTAAGATTTTCCTTAAAAGATTTGTGTTCAATGTGTATCAGTGAATTTGTTGCTGGTGTTTTCAGTTTATTTCTTTCTAAGTAATTTGTTGCTTCTTTCTTGATTTCTTCTTTGATTTATACATCATTCACTAATTATTTGTCTAGTCTCCATGGGTTTGTGTATTTACTATAGATTTGTTGGGTATCAATTTTACATTTTATTGCACTAAAGTCAACTAGGATACACATAGTTATTTCAATCTTTTGTAATTTGTGATATTTTTGTCCCAGAATATAGTCCATTTTAGAGAAACTTCCATATCTTGTTGAATAGAATGTGTCTTCCTTGGTGATTAGATAGACTATTGTGGTGGTTTCAATAAGAATTATCCCATAAGCTCATAGATTTGAATGGTCATTAGGGAGTCCAACTATGAAGTGTGAACATTTAGGAGTTACCACTCCTAAATGGCCTTGTTAGAGGAAGTGTGTCTCCAGAATTGGAGGATTTAGGGTTTCAAATATACAAATCAGGCCCAGTGCTTGCTCTCTCTGCCCTGCTGCCTACTGGTCCTGATGTAGAACTCATAGCCACCTCTCCAGCATGATATTTGCCTCCATACTGCCCTGACAATACTGACTAAAGCTCTGAATGTAAGCAGACCCCAATTAGATGTTCTTTTTTACAAGAGCTGCCATGGTCAGGGAGTCTCTTCACAACTATAGAATATTAATGAAGACATCTAGTGTGTAGATATTATGTTATTTGATTCCTATATTTCTATGTTTATTGTTTTGTTCAGGTGATCTTCCCTTTGGAGAAAGTGGGGTATTAAAATTACCCATACTTAGTGGATTTGGGTTATTCTGCGTCTTTAGGTTAAGTAGTACATTTTTATGGAATTGGGTGAAACAGAGTTTGGTGCATATATGTTTAGCATAATAATGTTCTCTGGTTTGATTTTTCTTCTGATTAGTTTGAGTTGGAATTTGGTAAAGTGATGTCTGCTTGCTTCCTGGTCCTATTTAATTGGAGTATATTTGTTCATCCTTTTACTCTAAGGTAGTGTTTATTTTTAAAGCTATTATTTATTTCATGTAGACAATAGATAGATGAATTTTGCATCTTGATCTATTTATTCATCCTGTGTCTTTTGACTAGAGAACTAAACCCATAACATCTAACATCTAAAGGCATTAATGAATTGCATGTGTTACTTGTCATTATTTTGCATTATTTGGGTTGTGTTTGTGTTCTCAGTGGTACTCTGTATTTTAGAAATTATGACTTTGCATTGCTTTTTGATTGTAAGCCTAGCCTTAAACAGTTGAGCCATCTCTCCAGCCCTTGCATTTCTTTTCACACTCTCTTGTCTATACTCATTTCAGCTCAAAATATTGCTTCCTTATTATCTTTGCATTTGGTTATTGGATATATGTTTTTATGGTGTTTGCAAAACAGATTTTGTTCCCTTTAACTGTGGAAGATAGCTTTCTTTGTGTATTAGATTGGCTGTTGTGGTCTTCAAGAATATGGGACACATTGATCCACTATTTTCATGCTTTCAAAACTTTCATTGAGCCTGCTATTGGTGGCACATGCCTTTAAAGCACTCAGTAGGCAGACAGGGTGTATCTCTTTGAGTTCAAGTCCAGCTTGATCCATAGATCAAGTTCCAAGATAGCCAGAGCTGTTACACAGAAAAAAACAAACAAACAAAACTGTCT
Source organism: Mastomys coucha (assembly GCF_008632895.1). Lineage (NCBI taxonomy): Eukaryota > Metazoa > Chordata > Mammalia > Rodentia > Muridae > Mastomys > Mastomys coucha. The sequence goes on from NC_045030.1 coordinate 98,307,388, forward strand.
TTGGGAGAAACGGATGTCATTGAGGAATCAGCTATTATTCTGATGGCATTTCTTTTATGTGGGACTATCTCTCTCATCATTTTTAATGCACTTTTCTCTTGCAATGCTCTCACTTTGTTCTGTGTACTTAGTGGTTTAATTATTTTTTACATTAAGGCTTTTCTTTTCTGGAATTTTGTATTTGGTGTTTTGTATGCTTCCTGTATCTATATATTTACTTATCCCTTTTCATAGTTTGGGAAGGTTTTATTCCATGCTCTTGTTGAAGTTATTGTCTATGCCATTGACTTTGGATACTTTTTCATCATCCATGTCTATAATACAACTGCTATGAACATAGTAGACCAATTGTCCTTGTGAGATGGTAGAGCATTTTTTCAGTATATGTCCAGGAGCAATATAGCTGGGTCTTCAGGAAAGATTATTTCAAATTTTCTGAAAAACCCACATATTGATTTGAAGAGTAGTTTTATAGGTTTGCAATCCCACCAGCAATTAAGATTGTTCCCCTTTCTCCACATCCTCGCCAGCATGTGCTGTCACTTGAGTTTTTGGTTTTTTGTTTTTTTTAATCTTAGCCATTCTGATTGGTGTAGGTAGAATCTCAGGTTCATTTTGATTGCCATTCCCCTGATAACAAGGATGTTGAACATTTATTTAAGTGCTTCTTAGCCATTTGAGATTCCTCTGTTGAGAATTCTATTTAGCTCTGTAGACTATATTTTAATCATGTTACTGGTTTGTTGGAGTCTAACCTCTTGAGATCTTTACATATTTTGGATATGAGCCTTCTGTCAGATGTAGGTTAGTGAACATCTTTTCCCAATCTGTAGTCTTCTGTGTTTTGTCCTATTGACAGGGTTCTTTGCCTTACAGAAGTGTTTCAGTTTCATGAGGTCCCAATGAGCACTTGTTAATCTTAAAGCTTGAGCCGTTGGTGTTCTATTCACGAAGTTGGTTCTTCTACCAATGAGTTCAAGACTATTTCCAACTTTCTCTTCTATTAGGTTTAGTGTACCTGGTTATATGTTGAGGTCCTTAAGCAACTTGGAATTGAGTTTTGTGCAGGATGACAAATATTTGCTTTCATCTACATGCAAACATCCAGTTAAAAGAGCATATTTGTTGAAGATGCTTTCTACCTTATGCTTTTTGCTTCCTTGTCAAAAAAATCAAGTGCCCACAGATGTATGGGTTTATTTCATGGTATTTGGTTTTGATTCCATTGATCAATTTATCTGTTTTTATACCAGTACCATGTGGGTTTATTTTTTTATCACTATTGTTCTATAGCACAGCTTGTGGTCAGGGATGGTGATTCCTCCAGAAGTACTTTTATTGTTCATTATTGTTTTGGCTATACTGGATTTTTATTTTTCTATATAAAGTTCAGAATTGCTCTTTCAAAGGCTGTAAAACATTATATTGAAATTTTGATGGAGATTGCATTGCTATTGGTAAGAATGCCATTTTCACTATGTTAATCCTACCTATGCATGAGCATAGGAGAACTCTCCAACTTCTAATATGTTCTTCAATTTCCTTTTTAATTGGTTTGAAGTTCTTGTTAAACAGATCTTTCACTTGTTCAAGTAGAGTTACACCAAAATATCTTATATTATTTGTGACTATTGTGAAGTGTGCTATTTCCCTTATTTCTTTCTCTGCCCACTTATCATTTGTATAAAGGAAGGCTACTGATTTCTTTGCATTAATTTTATATCCAGCCACTTTGCTGAAGTTATCAGCTGTAGAAGTTCTCTGGAATTGCTTATGTATATTATCATATCATGTTCAAATAGTGATACTTTGACTTCTTTTGCAAATCATATCCCTTTGATCTCCTTTGGTTGTCTTATTGCTCTAGTTAGAAAAGCAAGTACTATATTGAATAGGCAGAGGAAGAGTGAGCAGCCTTGTCTTGGCTGTGATTTTAATTGGATTGCTTATAGTTTCTTTTCCTTTAATTTGATGTTGGCTATTGGCTTGCTATATATTGCTTTTGTTATGTTTAGGTAGGTGCCTTGAATCCCTGATGTCTCCAAGACTTTTAACATGAAGGGGTTTTGGATTTGATCGAAGGCTTTTACAACATCTAATGAGATTTTTGTCATTCATTTTGTTCATATAGTGGATTATGTTTATGGATAATTATATATTGAACCATCCCTGCATACCTGGGAAAAAGCTTCCTTGATTGTGTTGAATAATGTTTTTCTTTTTGTTATTTTATTAATTTACATTTCAAATATTGTCTCCCTTCTCTGTTTCTCCTCTGCAACTCTGCCATCACATCCTGCACCCCTTTGTCTCTATGAAGGTATTCCCTCACCTGCCCACCCATTCCTGCCTTACCATCTAGCATCTCCTTATACTGGGGTATCAAGCCTCCACAGGACCAAAAAATGATGTTTTTTTTATGTTTGTTTGTTTTTTTGGTTGGTTGGTTGGTTGGTTTTTCGAGACAGGGTTTCTCTGTGTAACCGTGCCTGTCCTGGAACTCACTCTGTAGACCAGACTGGCCTCGAACTCAGAAATCTGCCTGCCTACCTGCCTCTGCCTCCCAAGTGATGGAATTAAAGGCATGCGCCACCACCGCCCAGCCAAAATAATGTTTTTTTTTATGTGCAAGAATTTTATTGAGTAATTTTGCATTCATGTTCATAAGAGAAATTGCTCTGAAGTTCTCTTTCTTTATTGGGTCTATGTATGGTTTAGATATCAGAGTAACCGTGGCTTCATAGAATGAGTTATGTAGTGTTCTTTCATTTTTTTTTTTTATTTTGTGGAGTAGTTTGAGGAGTATTGGAAATAGCTCTTCTTTGAAGTTACGATAAATTTCTAAACTAAAACCATCTGAGCCCTGGATTTATTGATTGGGAAACTTTTCATGATTGCTTCTATTTCCTCATGGGTTATAGGACTGATTAGTTTACTGGATCTTGATTAAACTTTGAAATCATCCATTTCATTTAGATTTTTCAGTTTCATGCAGTACAGGCTTTTGAAGTATGACCTAATGATTTTTTTTTTAATTTACTCAGTTTCTGTTGTTGTGTCTCCCATTTAATTTCTAATCTGTTATTTTGGCACTGTCTCTGTGCCCTTTAATTAGTTTGGCTAAGGGTTTGTCCAGTCTATTTGGAGTTCTGTAGGTTTCTTGTATGTTCATGGGCATCTCTTTCTTAAGGTTAGGGAAGTTTTCTTCTATAATTTTCACTATCCTAGATTTTCTGTTATTCCAGATGAATTTGTAAATTGTTCTTTCTAAGTCTGTGAAGAATTGAATTGGAATTTTCATGGGGATTGCACTGAATCTATAGATTGCTTTCAGCAAGATGGCCATTTTTACTAAATTAATCCTGCCAATCCATGAGTATGGGAGATCTTTCCATCTTCTGAGATCTTCTTCAATTTCCTTCTTCAGAGACTTTAAGTTTTTGTCAAACAAATCTTTTACTGGCTTAATTAGAGTCACACCAAGGTATTTTATAATATCTTTGACTATTGTGAAAGGTGTTGTTTCCCTAATTTCTTTCTCAGCCAGTTTATCCTTTGTGTAGAGAAAGGCCACTGATTTGCTTGAGTTAATTTTATATCCAGACACTTTGCTGAAGTTGTTTATCAGGTTTGAGAGCCTCTGGTGGAATTTTTGGGGCCACTTAAGTATACTATCATATCATTTGCAAATAGTGAAAATTTGACTTGTTCCTTTCCAACTTGTATCCCTTTGATCTCCTTCTGTTGTCTAATTGCTTTGGCTAGGACTTCAAGTACAATATTGAATAGGTAGGAAGAGAGTGGGCAGCCTTTTCTAGTCTCTGATTTTAATGGGATTGCTTCAAGTTTTCCTCCATTTAGTTTGATGTTGGCTACTGGTTTTCTGTATATTGCTTTTGCTCTGTTTAACTATAGGCCTTGAATTCCTGATCTTTCCAAGACTTTTATCATAAAGGGATGTTGGATTTTGTCAAATGCTTTCTCAGCATTCTCCACTGACGAATATCAAATGGCTGAGAAGCACCTAAAGAAATGTTGAACATCCTTAGTCATCAGGGAAATGCAAATCAAAACAACCCTGAGATTCCACCTCACACCAGTAAGAATGGCTAGGATAAAAAATTCAGGTGACAACAGATGCTGGAGAGGGAGATTGTGGAGAAAGAGGAACACTCCTTCATTGTTGGTGGGATTGCAAGCTGGTACAACCACTCTGGAAATCTGTTTGGCGGTTCCTCTGGAAATTGGACACAGTATTACCAGAGGACCCAGCTATACCACTCCTGGGCATATACCCAGAAGATGCTCCAACATATAATAAGGACACAAGCTCCACTATATTCATAGCAGCCTTCTTTATAATAGCCAGAAACTGGAAAGAACCCAGATGTCCCTCAACAGAGGAATGGATACAGAAAATGTGGTACATTTACATAATGGAGTACTACTCAGCTATTAAAAACAATGAATTTATAAAATTCTTAGGGTAATGGATGGATCTAGAGAATATCATCCTGAGTGATGTAACCTAATCACATGGTATGCACTCTCTGATAAGTGGATATTAACGCAGAAGATCAGAAAACACAAAGTACAATCCACAAATCACAAGAAATTCAAGAAGAAAGAAGACCAAAGTGTTGATACTTTGTTCCTCCTTAAAGGGGGGGGGGCAAAATACCCATGGAAGGAGTTGCAGAGACAAACTATGGAGACTGAAGGAAGGACAATTCAGAGAATTCTCTACCTGGGAATCTTTCCCATATTCAACCATCAAATCCAGACAATATTGTGAATGCCAGCAAGTGATGGCTTTAAGGGAACCTGCACTTATATAGCTGTCTCCTGAGAGGGTCTGACAGTACAGAAGTAGAGGCTCACAGCCATCCCTTGGACTGAGCACAGGGTCCCCAATGAAAGAGCTAGAGAAAGGACCCAAAGAGCTGAAGGGTTTGCAGCCCCTTAGGATGAACAACAATATGAACTAACCAGTACCCTCAGAGCTCCCAGGGACTAAACCACCAACCAAAGAGTACACATGGGGGGACTGATGGCTCCAGCAGCATATGTAGCAGAGGATGGCCAAGTAGGTCATCAATGGGAGGAGAGGCCCTTGGTCCTGTGGAGGTTCTATGCCCCAGTGTAGGGGAATGCCAGGGCCAGGAAGTGGGAGAGGGTGGGTTGTTGAGCGGGGAAAAGGGGGAACAGGGTTCTTTTGTTGTTGTTGTTTTTTGTTTTTATTTTAATTTTTTCTTTTTTTTGGAGGGGAAACTGGGAAAGCAGATATCATGTGACATGTAAATAAGAAGAAGAAAAATAAGAAGAAGAAGAAAAAAAGAAAAAAGAACACTATGAAATTTGCAGCAAATAAATAGAACTGGAAAATATTATCCTGAATGAGGTAACCCAGACCTAAAATAACATGTATAGTATGTTCTCACTTAAAAGTGGATATTAGTCACAAAGTACAGGATAACAATGCTATAATCCACAGACCCAAAGATACTTAGTAATAAGGAGGACCCAAGGAAGGATGCTTGAATCTCAATCAGAAGAGGAAATAAAATACTTATCAGAAGTAGATAGAGGGAGGGAACTGGATGTGAGAGAGGATGGGGATGGGAATGGTGTGCAGGGGAGAATCAGTAGGGAGAGCTGAGGAAAAGGGGCCTGGAGAGTCTATGGAAATTAGTGTCGGGTGGAAGGGGCATCTCTAGGATGTGCTGGAGATGTGGGATGGGAGAAGATCCAGGGTTCTGTGACAGTGAGTCTCTAGTTGAAACTTCTAGCAGTGGGGGCCTTTGAACCTGAAGTGGCTACCTCCTGAAGCCAGGCAGGACTCCCAGTGGAGGGATAAGGACATCGATCTGCACACAAAACCTTGACCCCAAATTTGCCCTGCCTACAAGAAATTCAGGGACAAAGACTGAGTAGAGACTGAGGGAGTGGCCAACTAAGGATTGGTCCAACTTGAGACCCACCCCATGACAAGAACCAATCCCTCTCCTGCTGTCTCTACACATGACTTGGCTCAGGGCCATGTTCACTCTGGACTCTCACAGATGTCACTGCTCTGGTTATGCTCTAACTTTTATGTATAATAGCCCTTTACCATATCTAGGAACAGCCATATCCTTCCTTTTTATTTCTTTTTTCACTCACTAGACGAGAAAAAAATAACCTGAATATTGTGTAAATTTTGTTTTGTCATGGAATATCTTGTTTTCTCTATCTATGGTAATTGAGAGCTTTGCTGGGTATTATAGCCTGGGCTGGCATTTGTATTCACTTAGGGTCTGTATTACATCTGCCCAGGATCTTCTAGCTTTCATAGTCTCTGGTGAGAAGTCTGGTGTAATTCTGATAGGCCTGCCTTTATATGTTACTTGACCTTTTTCCCTTACTGCTTTTAAAATGCTTCGTTTAATATATTTGGTGTTTTTATTATTATGTGACTGGAGGAATTTCTTTTCTGGTCCAGTCTATTTAGAGTTCTGTAGGCTTCTTGTATGTTCATGGGTATCTCTTTCTTTAGGTTAGGGAAGTTTTCTTCTATAATTTTTTTGAAGATATTTACATTGGGAGTCTTCACTCTCTTCTATACCTATTATCCTTAGGTTTGGTCTTCTCATTGTGTCCTGGATTTCCTGGATGTTTTGGGTTAGGAGCTTTTTGCTTTTTGCATTTTCTTTGACTGTTGTGTCAATGTTTTCTATGGCATCTTCTGCCCCTGAGAGTCTCTCTTCTATCTCTTTTATTTCGTTGGTGATGCTTGCATCTACAACTCCTGATTTCTTTCCTAGTTTTCTATCTCCAGGATTGTCTCTCTTTCTGATTTCTTTATTATTTCTATTTCTAGTTTTAGATTCTGGATGTTTTTGTCAGTTCCTTCACCTGTTTGATTGTGTTTTCCTGTAGTTCTTTAAGGGATTTTTGTGTTTTCTCTTGAAGGGCTTCTAGCTGTTTACCTGTGTTCTCCTGTATTTCTTTGAGGGTGCTATTTATGTCTTTCTTGAAGTCCTGTATCATCATCCTGATAAGTGATTTTAGATCTGAATCTTGCTTTTCTGGTGTGATGGTGTGTCCAGGACTGGCTATGGTGGGAGTATTGGGTTCTGGTGATGCCAAGTAACCTTGGTTTATGTTGTTTATATTCTTATGCTTGCCCTGCATCATCTTTTTATCTTTAGTGCTACCTGCCCTTGCTAAATCTGACTGGAGCCTGTCCTTCCTGTGATCCTGGTTGTGTCAGAAGTCCTCAGACTCAAGCTGTCTCTGTGATCCTGTGATTCTGGGATCCTCTGATCCTGGGATTGTTAAAGCACCTGGGAGTGGAGCTTCCTCTGGGTGTTTTGGGACTGGCTGCAGAGTTTGTGCCCAAAGTCTGCTCAGGGCATGGGCCGGCCTAGACAGACTGGAAAGAACCTGAGCCACTGGGCTGGGGTAGTTCCTGTGTGCCTGGTTGTACTGGTCCCAGTTACTCCCGGTGTTGGGACAGATGTTGTGTCCTCCTCACCTCTGATCCTAGGCATGTTAGAGCGCCTGGGAGCGGAGCTTCCTCTGGGTGTTTTGGAACTGGCTGTGAAGCTTACACAGAAGATCTGCTTAGGGCACCAGCTGGCCCAGACAGACCTTAAGCAACTAAGAATAAACCTTCTCTGATCCTCATGGTACCTTCTCCAAAATTGACCATATAATCAGTCACAAAACAGACCTCAACAGATATAAGAAGATTGAAATAATCCCATGCATCCTATCATATCACTATGTATTTAGGCTGGTATTTAATAGCAACAAAGTCAACAGAAAGCCCCCATACATATGGAAGCTGAACAATGTTCTATGCAATGATAACTTGGTCAAGGAAAAAAAAAGAAAGAAAGAAAAGACGTTTTAGGATTTAATAAAAAAGAAGATATAACATACAGAAACTTATGGAACACAATGAAAGCAGTGTTAAGAGAAAAACTCATACCTCTGAGTGCCTCGAAAAAGAAACTGGAGAGAGCATGTACTAGCAGTTTAACAGCAAACCTGAAAAGTCTATAACAAAAAGAAGCTGTCTACAAGAGGAGTAGACAGCAGAAAATAATCAAGCACAGGGCTGAAATCAACCAAGTAGAAACAGGAAGAATTATATAAAGAGTCAACTAAACCAGGAGCTGGTTCGTTGAGAAAATAAAAAAGATAGATAAACCCTTAGCCAGACTAACCATAGTGCACAGAGACAGTATCCAAATTTTTAAAAATCAGAAATGAAAAGGGAGACATAACAACAAAAACTGAGGAAAAGCAAAAAATCATCAGATCCTACTACAAAAGTCTATATTCAACACAACTGGAAAATCTGGATGAAATGTACAATTTTCTAGACAGCTACTAAATACAAAAGTTAACCAGGATCAGATCAATGATCTAAACAGTACCTTATCCCCTAAAGAAATAGAAGCAGTCATTAAAAGTCTCCTAAACAGAAAAAAGAACAAAAAACAAAAAACAAAAAACTCAGGTCCAGATGGTTTCAGTGCAGAATTCTATCAGTCTTTCAAAGAAGGCCAAACTATGCCACAAAATAGAAACAGAAGGAACACTACCCAATTTGTTCTATGAAGCCACAATTACTCTGATACCAAAACCACACAAAGCCTGGATAAAGAAAGAGAACTTCAGACCAATTTCCCTTAAGAATATTGATGCAAAAATACTCAATAAAATTCTTGCCAACTGAATTCAAGAACACATCAAAAAGATCAATCAACAATATCAAGTAGATTTCATCACAGGGATGCAGGGATGGTTCAATATATGGAAATCCATCAATGTAATCCACGACATAAATAAACTCAAAGGAAAAAAAAAACACATGATCATTTCATTAACTGCTGAAAAAAACATCTGAGAAAATTCAACATCCCTTCATGTTAAAAGTATTAGAAAGATCAGGAATTCAAGGCCCATACGTAAACATAGTAAAAGAAATATACAACAAACCAGTAACCATCATCAAACTAAATGGAGAGAAACTTGAAGCAATCCCACTAAAATCAGGGACTAGACAAGGCTGCCCACTCTCTCCTGACCTGTTCAATATTGTACTTGAAGTCCTAATCAGAGCAATTAGACAACAGAAGGAGATCAAAGGGATACAAGTTGGAAAGGAACAAGTCAAATTATCACAGATGATATGATAGTATACTTAAGTGACCCCAAAAATTCCACCAGAGAACTCTTAAAACTGATAAAAACATCAGTAAAGTGAATGTATATAAAATTAACTACTGATTTGTTAATCAGTAGCTTTCCTCTACTCAAAGGATAAGTAGGCTGAGCAAGAAATTAGGGAAATTACACCCTTCACAATTGCCACAAACAATATAAGGCATCTTGGTGTGACTTTAAACAAACAAGTGAAAGATTTGTATGACAAGAACTTCAACTCTCTGAAGAAAGAAATCAAAGAAGACCTCAGAAGATGGAAAGATTTCCCATGCTCATGCATGGGCAGGATTAATATAGTAAAAATGGCCATCTTGGTGAAAGCCATCTACAGATTCAATGCAATCCCCATCAAATTTCCAACTCAATTCTTCACAGATTTGGAAAGAGCAATTCTCAAATTCATCTGGAATAACAAAAATCCCAGGATAGTAAAAACTCTTCTCAACAATAAACTTGCCAGAACTTCTGGCAGAATCACCATCCCTGACTTCAAACTGTACTACAGAGCAATTGTGATAAAAACTGCATGGTATTGGTAGAGTGACAGGCAGGTAGATAAATGGAATAGAATTGAAGACCCAGAAATGAGCCCACACACCTATGGTCACTTTATCTTTGACAAAGGAGCTAAATCCATTCAGTGGAAAAAAAGACAGCATTTTCAACAAATGGTGTTGGCTCAACTGGCAGTTAGTATGTAGAAGAATGCAAATCAATCCATTCCTATCTCCTTATACAAAGCTCAAGTCGAAGTAGATCAAGGAACTCCACATAAAACCAGATATACAGAACCTCATAGAAAAGTAAGTGGGGAAGAGCCTCGAGCACATGGGCACAGGGGAAATGTTCCTGAACAGAACACCAATAGCTTATGATATAAGATCAAGAATTGACAAATGGGACCTCATAAAATTACATATCTTCTGTAAGGCAAAGGACACTGTCAACAGGACAAAATGGCAACCAGCAGATTGGGAAAAGATCCTTACCAATCCTACATCCCATAGAAAGCTAATATCCCATATGTACAAAGAATTCAAGAAGTTAGACTCAAGAGAACCAAATAACCCTATTAAGGAATGGGGTACAGAGCTAAGCAAAGAACTGAGAAATACTGAATAGCTGAGGAGCACCTAAAGAAATATTCAACATCCTTAGTCATCAGGGAAATGCAAATCAAAGGAATCCTGAGATTCCACCTCACACCAGTCAGAATAGCTAAGAGAAAATCTCAGATGACAACATATGCAAGAATGTGAAGAGACAGGAACAATCCTCCATTGTTGGTGGTCTTGCAAACTGGTGCAACCACTCTGGAAATCAGTTTGGTGGTTACTCAGAAAATTTGACATACTACTTCCAGAGGACCCAGCTATGCTACTCATGGACATATACCCAGAAGATGCTCCAACATGTAATAAGGACACATGCTCCACTATGTTCATAGCAGCCTTATTTATAATAGCCAGAAGCTGGAAAGAACCCAGATGTCCCTCAACAGAGGAATTGATCCAGTAAATGTGGTACATTTACACAATGGAGTACTACTCAGCTATTGAAAACAATGAATTCATGAAAATCTTATGCAAATAGATGGAACTAGAAAATATCATCCTGAGTGAGGTAACCCAATTACAAAATAGCACACATGGTATACATTCCCTGATAAGTGGATATTAGCCCAGAAGCTCAGAATACCCAAGACACAAATCATAGACCACATGAAGCTCAAGGAGAAGGATGTCCAAAGTATGTATACTTCAGTCCTTTTTAGAAGGGGGGGACAAAATATCCATGAGAGGAGATACAGAGACAAAGTATGGAGCAGAGACTGAAGGAAAGACCATTCAGAGACTGCCTCACCTGGGAACCCATTCCACATACAGTCACCAAACTCAGACACTATACCACCAACCAAAGAGTACACATGAAGGAAACCAAGGCTCAAGATGCATATGTAGCAGAGAATGTCCTTGTTGGACATCAATGGGAGGAGAGGCCCTTGGTCTGGAGTAGGCTCGATGCCCCAGTGTAGGAGAATGCCAGAATAGGAAAATGCGAGTGGGTAAGTTGGTGAGCAGGGGTAGGGGGTATGGGATAGGGGGTTTTAGGAGGGGAAACTAGGAAAGGGGATAAAATTTGAAAAGTAAATATGGAAAATATCTAATAAAAAATAAGAAATAGAAAGATAATGCATCCAAGCAAACAAAATTAGTGATTTTTTTTACCAACCATATTGCCATGTCATCTAATGTCATTTCACAGTGTCCTGTACTTCAGTGAAGTACTAGAGTCAATAAATGACTGTTGAGAAAGGGAGAACCAGTTTACTCCTGGAATGAACTCTGATAGATTATTTGTTCCCAAGTGGTTGGCTCTAAACACATGTAGAGAAGAGAAACACCAAATTGTCATAATAGGTTGTAGAGATACATATCACAGAAGTACAGAGGGGTCATGCATTTGGGAGAGAGAAAGAGACACAGGAGGAGTGAAAGGAGGGATAGGAAAAGATGAAGTTGATGTAAATCAAGTACCCATACATGAAATTCTCAAAATAATAAAAGAGAAAAAAAAACAAATCTATTCAAAATGACAACAAAAATAACAAAAACAAATGTCAATACAGAATAAAATATACTATTGTCTTCAAACCCTAAGGGTAACTCTTGCTCTATTTCCCCAAAAAATTTAACAGCAACTTTCTAGGCCTCAATCATGTCTGTCTAAATGCCTTCTTTATAAACAGGGGAGAATTTCTTAATCCAATAAAATGCTTGGGATTTTTTTTTTGTGTGTGTGTAACCATACTCATTTATTTATTTATTTTTATTATATATTAATAATATATTTTTATTATATATTAATATTTATTTTATTATATATTTTCTTTTTTTTGAACTTTTTAAAAAACTTT
>NC_045030.1:98320854-98321379 GCF_008632895.1 Mastomys coucha
AAGAGTTACAAATGTCAAGCAAAGCATTCAGTCTCACTTTGTTGTTCTTTTACAAGCCACCTCCCTAGATAATCGTCTATGTTTCTTTGGGTATATAAATACTTTTGAAATATATAAGCTGGTCTGAAAACCATAGTATAGTGTAAAAACATGAAATAAACAATACTACTAATAGAGGGGCTGAGATAGGAGAAACAAGATTTCAAGACCCTTATGTGTACACAGCAAGACACTGTCACAAACAAACAAGTTGACAGTGTATATAGATTATACAATGTTGGACCTATTTCTCCAATTACCAAATTAGATAGATCATTGGATGACAATCAACAAATTTCCAATTCTTCATATTATTGGATTTCAATCGATTAGGATATGTTGGCAATATTAATTTTCAAATTAATATTTTAAGAAAAAGTTAGCTGGGTGGTGGTGGCACACGCCTTTAATCCTAGCTATTGGGAGGCAGAGGCAGGTGGATTTCTGAGTTCGAGGCCAGCCTGGTCTACAGAGTGAGTACCAGGA
>NC_045030.1:98322524-98338540 GCF_008632895.1 Mastomys coucha
CTGTTTGATTGTGTTTTCCTGTAGTTCTTTAAGGGGTTTTTGTGTTTCCTCTTTAAGAGCTTCTAGCTGTTTAGCTGTGTTCTCCTGTATATCTTTGAGGGTGCTATTTATGTCTTTCTTAAGGTCCTGTATCATCATACTGATAAATGATTTTATATCTGAATCTTGCTTTTCTGGTGTGATGGTGTGTCCAGGACTTGCTGTGGTGGGAGAATTGGATTCTGATGATGGCAAGTAACCTTGGTTTGTGTTGTTTATTTTCTTACACTTGCCCCCACCCCTGCCACCTGGTTATCTCTAGTGCTACCTGCCCTTGCTAAATCTGATTGGAGCCTGTCCTTCCTGTGATCCTGGTTGTGTCAGAACTCCTCAGAGTCCAGCTGTCTGTGATCCTGTGATTCTGGGATCCTGGAATCCTGGGATCCTGGGATTCTGGGATCACCTGGGAGTGGGGATTTCTCTGTGTGTTGTGGGATTGGCTGCAGAGCTTGTGCCCAAGGTCTGCTCAGAACACTAACCCAGACTGTCCACAAGGAACCAGAGTCACTGGGCTGGCAGAGTTCCTGTGTGCCTGGTCCCAATAGTCCCATTTACTCCCAGTGTTGGGACAAATGTTGGTTCCTGCTCACCTCTGATCCTGGATGTGTCAGAGTGCCTGGGACTGGAGCTTCCTCTGGGTGTTGTGGGACTGGCTGCAGAGCTTGTGGCCAAGGTCTGCTCTGGACCCCATCCCAGACAGACCAGAAGGAACCCAAGTCACTGGGCTGGTGGAGTTCCTGTGTGCCTCGTCCTGCTGTTCGCTTGAGATATTTTTTAAATTCTGGATTTATAAATTACTCCTATTCCTCTATCCTTCCCTTTCTTAATCTATGCTATACAGAAGACCTAACCTTTACAACTATGGATCTTTTAATTGTAGAACAGAATTAGGTTATGGTCCTTCTTTTTCACTGTAAATGTCAAAATTTAAACTTTTTATAAGAATGGAAACCCTGATAACTTAAGCTTTGGCTTATATCCAATTAGTGGATAGTAGAAGCAAAGGAATTATATTAACTAAAGCTGTCTATTGAAACTTTATATCAAATGGAAACTACTGATCAATATTCCCAGAATTGAAAATTATTAAAGCCAGATATCATGGCGATACCAATCTATAATGCATCCACTTAGGATTTAGAATCAGGAAGAAAACAACTTCAAGGTCAACCTGGGTATATGGTGAGACCAAGTCTCAATTACCTAGGGCTAGGGAACTAACTCACTAGTAAAATACTTGCATAGCATGTACAGCTACAATGTCCTTGTTTGTTCCCTATCACAGAATAAAAGTAACATCTAGAATCAAGAAATCTATTGCAATGAAATCAAGATAGCTTTGACACATAAATCAGGAAAGAATTAGTATTTATTGACTTTTTGCTCTAAAATAACCTAATAAGATATAATTAAACTATTATTTTGGGATTTCCTTAGAAATGTCATCTTTTTATTGTTATTTTTTAAAGTCTTGTATTCTTTCAATCTATTCATTCTTTTTTCTCTTGCAGTATGTTCCTGTCTTCTCTGACTTGTGAAACAATCTTACACTCATATTTTGTAGTTCCTTTTCTGCAACTTCTTCCAAGTCATCTTAATTAGGAGTAAAAATTAGAGAAATAGTGATTTGTGAATGAGATATGTTTTATTGAGAGGAAATGGAATCATATTGCATGTGCTTCAACTGATAAATGAATAATTAAAATGTGATATGTATACATAATGGAAAGTTAATCAACAGCAAATAAAATTAATTAAAAGCTTGCAGGTAAATGAATAAAACAGTGAAAATTATACTGAGTGATGTCACATAGGCTCCCAATGACAAAGGCTGCATTGTTTTTTCATGTGAGGATTCTATCCTCAAAATTTTTGTTTTCTGTTTAGAACATAATGTACATAAAGAATCTAGGAAAGTCAAAATTGTATAGATGATATGGAAGTAATGAGGGGGGAGCTAGAGACAGAAGAAGTTAAACAGGTAATAGAATGATGGGGATAGGGAGATGTAGAGAAAGAGTGATGTATGCAACCAAAATTATATATGCATGAAGAAGTTTCTTGGGAAACTATGTTTTTATTTTTTTCTTTTACAATCAAAATGAAAATACATAATAAAAGGTAAATACTTGTGAAATAAAGGAATGATAAATAATCCTGTCAACTAAAAGTATAAGTTTAAGTATCAGTGTCAACTAAATAAGTGTCAACTAAAAGATCTGATATAGAGGAAGAAAGACAAGGGCTTACTAAAAAAAGATTACTTATTCTAGTGATGTAAAAAGAATTCTTATTAAAACCCTCTAATTTGTCAAATCACCAAAATACAACTTTTAAAAAGGAGTTTGAACATACATACCCAATGTTAGTAACCAATACTGGCCTTGGAGATATTAAATGAAAATCTCAGTGTCAGGCATTAGTTACCTTCCTACAAGTTATCGATCAGAGAGGCCCCAGGAGCATCCAAAAAGATACAGGCTATTGTTATTGCTCATAGTTGCTCAATGTAACTGTACAGTAGGACCCTATAGTTGAAGACACTGCACACTTTTGTTGCAGGACACATAAATCAGTTTTGAACAGACCAAGAAACTCTCTCAGCTGGTTAGCTATGTAGTGCTGATAGATGCTACGTAGAGGCTGCTGGGAGAAAATGCACTAGTTGTGTTACCTATCACTGTCCACTGTATGGTACAATACTGATATGCCAGGCAAGGTGTACCTACTAGTGTAGTAGTGGCAATACTGTCTACAGGAACAATCAATTACTATTTTGATTAAATTTGAGGCCAATGCCATTGAAATAATTTCATGCTTGGTACTGGAAATGTTAACAAACTCACTGCTAGGGTGGTCATAAGCCCTAGAAGAAAGCCTATTGGTGGTTCATAGCTTCTTATTGCAGTGGGTAGTGGTTGGCATACAGATGTGTTCATGCTGAATGTATTGACAAAATGTGACTGTGAGTTCTCAGACATATATGGGACATTACCAGCCATACTTCTCCAAGCTAAGAGAACATTGCAGAAGAAAGAATGGGACTCTATAAGAACAAGAGGATGGGAAGGAATGCTGTGAGATACTGTCCTCTGGACATTCCTTGGCTGATGCACACATAAATTCACAGCAGCTGTGTTTGCCTACAGAATATATCCATAAGATCAAGCCAGTTAAAAATTTCAAAATGAACTCGGGAGCGTAGGAGACCTTGTTACTACTGCTTAGCTAAATTGATGGGGGTACCAAACTGCAGTCTAAATACTTAGGTTTATCACCATAGACAAATGTTGCTGCCATCCTTACAGAGAAGCTGCCCATCCCCAAAACATTATACCTACAATTTGTCCTGCCTGCAAGATATGCTGCAGTAAAGGTGGCTCAGAAATTGTGGGAGGAGCCAACCCAGGGTCCAACTTGAAACTCATGCTATGAGAGGAAGGCCACAATTGACACTACCTGAAGGGCCAAGAACCAGTGGCTGGATAGCCCAGGGACCTAAGATAGACCCAAACATGACTGGAAAAAAATCAATGAAATAGAATATATTATAGAACAATATATTTTTAAAAAATAAAATACTATAATAGATGAGAATCAAACAAAAGTAATAATCAAGCCAGTAAATGTGTTAAAATTAGATAACATGATTAGAGTTAAGTTATATATAAATTAAGGATTTGAAAATTATTGAGATGATCTACATCAGCATACTATTAAAGAAAAAAATATGTAGAAAAAAACATGGATGACACTGCTTGCTAAAGGAACAGGGAATAAAGAAGGTATTCTTTTCAATTTGATAATGAATGGCTACATAAAGATAGATATGGAGCTGTGTTTGAGCATCTGCTAAGCTTGTATAAGGCCCTGAGTTTCTTTCACAGCACTACATAACAAATAACAACAAAGGAAAAGACTACAAATGTTTGCATATCAAATAGAAAGAAGCTAGTTATTTTCATGCTAAGACCAGGAACAAGATGATACTTTTTGTAAGTTCTAGTTGATGTTTACATCTTGTCTAATGAAGACAATAAAGGAAATAAATGTATGTAGGGCAAGAAGGAAGAAATAAAACTCTTTTGTAGGCAGATATAGTACAATATAGCAATCTTGCCTCAAAGTAGTGAAATACTACAGAAAATGTATATGAAATGTTTACAACTTTGTATAATTTACTTTCTTTTATTAAATTATGATCTGTTTATGGTTCTGTAATTAACAGTATAAAAAATTGTGTAATAACAACAACCTGTGGCAGTTGGCTTCTGTCTGTTCTGTTCTAATAATTCCATCCTAAAGCTAAAGATTGAAAGTGGTTATAAAATGAAAACAACAACCTCCTTGAGCTACCACACTACAGCATTAGTGAAAATAAATTCCATCTAAGTAATTTCCATCTGGCAATAGTTAAGTTAGGGTTCAGGAAGTCAGCTGGCAATGGTGCTAACAGGAGGTGCACCACTTAACTGGGGACTCTGTGGCTGATTTTCTGGAAGCAAAACTATCCTAATTCCTAGAATTTGCCAGTTTCTTTTGTATAAACACTTCCATAACTGAACATGCAGTCAGGAAGATGTGGTTACCATTCAGCAAGGAGTGTGAAATACTTCTAGCCTGTCATAAAGTAAGACATGAATTCAGAAAAGCAAGTTTGGAGGTATGCAATAAAGAAACAGGGAATTGAGACAGAGTCTAGGCCAGCAAATGAAGTGACCACACTTCAAAATATCAAGTAAACGCTTCTAAAAGTTAAGATCAAAATTGATTCTAGCACTAGGTTCAGCATTGAATCCTAAGACTGACATCAAGGAGTGTCTGTTGTTTTGGAAAGAAATGCCCCAGCTAACTTTAACACGGTGCTTCTACACGTGTGATGCCAAAGAGCAACAGACAGCAGAGAAGGAACTAGAAATATGCAAGACATGTAAATTTGTAGTTCCATCCTGAACCTACTCACTCAGGAACTCTGCAAGTCATGCCCAACCATCCTTGGCTTAACATGTCTTCAAGGTAACTCAGAAACCCACAAAAGTTGTGGAATCCTTTGAGTAACTGCAGCCCCATTTTTTTTCCTGTGACCAATCAGGCCAAACCCGCAGTAGAGATTTTTGTCCTGCCAAAATGGCCAGGTTAGCTTATGTCAAAAGTGGAATGGCTGTAGGGGAAAGCCAGGGAAGAGAGAAGGGAGTAGGTGGGTGGGTGGAGGAGTACCCTCATAGAGGCAGGTGAAGAGGGGGATGAGACAGGGTGTTTCTGAAGGGAAAACTTTTGTAATGTAAATAAAGAAAATATTCAGTATAAAAAAATGGAACAGCTAGAGCAGAGCCTGAGGGAA
The DNA here is from genome assembly GCF_008632895.1 of Mastomys coucha. Lineage (NCBI taxonomy): Eukaryota > Metazoa > Chordata > Mammalia > Rodentia > Muridae > Mastomys > Mastomys coucha. The sequence continues at coordinate 98,327,905 of NC_045030.1, forward strand.
CAGCCAAACAATGACTGCCCTAACTTGAGACTCATCACATATGAGGAGGCTAATCTCTGACACTATTAATGATAACTCTGCTATGCTTGCAGAAAGGAGCCTAGCATAACTGTTTCCTGAGAGGCTTCATCCAATGGCAGATGAAGGCAGATACAAAGAACACAGCAAACATAAGGCCTAGTCTGGGGAGTCTTGTGGAAGAGTTGGAGATAGAAATGAGCAAGTAGGAGGGGTCAAGTACACCATAAGACATTCAACAGAGTCAACTAACCCAGGACCATGGGGGCTCACAGTACCTGGGCCACTGACCAGGGAGCATGCAAATGTGCAGTTTGGTTTTTATGTGGCTCCCCTAAAAAGTTGAGCAGGGACTGTCTAGCTCTATGTTCCCTGCCAGTAGAACATAGTGGTGCCCATCCCCCTACCTGGACTGTCTGGTTAAGCCTCAGTGGGAGAGGATGTACTTAGTACTGCAGAGATTAGATGCCCCAGGGTGGGATGATACCTTGTGGTACTTGAAAGAAGAGGGAGAGGAGTCAGGAAGTCAGGGGGGCTGGGATCAGGATGAAAAGTGTAAAAGAAAAGAGAACATCTTCCAAATTACAAAAAAGAAAAGAAAAGAAAAGAAAAGAAAGAGGGGGGAACTAAAGCTTTGGATGGATCAAGCAGGAAATACAGATTGATATACATAGAAATAAAGGCTGCTGATATTATCATCTTTGTTCTCTAGAGCACCCCATTTCTCTGTCACAGTCATATTAGGGTTAATTTTCTTTATAGTCTTCCATTGGCATTTTTAAGATGTAGAAACACAAGTCTTTGTTTTCAGCCTGACCACTTAGTTCTTCATGTTCTAGTTCAACACTTCCTTCTGTCACTTAATATTGTCTGAAGGGATTGTAAAATTATATAATCTGGAAGAAAAGAGATAGTAGTACCAAGCAGGAAGACTTTTCTTAAAGGTTCACTAGATTTTAATCATAAAATAACAAATGTAAATGAGTGGATTGATTTCTAGGCTCTCTGTTAACATTGGTTGCAATGACTATTTCTCTGCCTGAATTTTTATACATTTATTCTGGTAGCTTTGTGCTATATATTTAAATAATAAAATGTACTTACTGTGGTTTTATTCTTTTCGCCTGATTACTCTAGCTATTAAGGGTTTGTGACTTTGCATAAGCTTAGTGATTTTTTTCTAATATGAAAACTGTTATCAGAGTTTTGAAGTGCATTGCATTGAATCTGTAGACTTCTTCAAGTAGTATAGACTATTTGACAATATTAATCTTATAATTTATGAACACATAATATCTTCTTATTTATTCCTGAGTCTTTGTATTTTGTTCATCAGTTGTTATTTTCCAACATAGAAAGTCTTCAACTCATTAGTTATTTACTCAAATATTTTATTTTTTCCTGTGTTGTTAAAAATATAATGTTGTTCTTTATTTTCTTTTCAGATAGTTCAGTGGTACTGCCTAAAACCTTGCTGAAATCATTTCTTAGTTTTGTTGTTGTTTTAGTTCTTGAGGAGTATTTTTTGTATATTTCTTTGAGCCCACATATCCTACTACATAGTGCTGGCTGTCCTGGAACTCTCTATATAGACCAGGCTGTTCTCAAATTCTACCTTCCTCTGCCTCCAAAATAGAAGCATTAAAATCCACTGGCAATATGCCCAGGCTCATTCATTATCTCTTAGTGGACTTTTTAAATCCCGAAATCTTTCTATAAGCAAGATAAAAGTCTCTGTAAATACTTCTTTTCGGTATTGTTTTGCTTTTTTCCCTGCAGGAGTGATAAGAAGACGCAACAAAACTGAGAGTCTCTTCAGTGAATGGTGCTGGAAAATCTGAATAGTCAGAAAGAAGAAAATGTAATTGGAATACCAGCTTACATCATGCACAAAAATCAATAGAGAAGAATTAAATATTTAAACATGAGACCCACCTCCATTATCTAAAACTATTCAGAGAGAAAACTTTGGAAGTTACTCTTTTGATATGACACAAAAAAACATAATCAACAAAAGCAAAAAATGAAAAGAGTCTGTTGAATATATAGGACTCATCACAGTACAGGAAGTATTCAAGAAAACAGAAAGGCCTCCTATAGAATGAAATGAAATAATTGTAAATTGGGCAGATGATAATATATTAACTCTTGACTTTCTTTTTATGTTTGTCTTGTTTTGTTTTGTTTTGTTTTGTTTTGTTTGAGACAGAGTTTCTTTGTGTATCCCTTGTTGTCCAGGAATTCACTCTGTAGACCAGGCTGGCCTAGAACTCAGAAAGATCCTCTTGCCTCTACCTCCCAAGTACTAGGATTAAAGGTGTGCACCACCACACCCTGCTTGATTGATGCCTTTTTAAACACAAGGAAGTCATTACTGAAAGAAATTAGATAATCTGAGTTTAAAAATATGCACAAGACCAAAGAGACATTTTAAAAAGCAGACAGACCAATGTCAAATAGGTGTATGAAATGATTAATGTCAGAGAAATTATAGAAATTCATTGGGAAAATGATGGCAGGAATAAGATGGGAAGAGAACCCTTGTAAACTATTTATGAAAATTAAAATTAATATAACCATTATATAAAATTATATAGATATTCTTTAACTTCTAGATACATAGCCAAAAAATATAATTGAAAGTAATATGTCAGAGATATCTATGCTCCCATATTCATTACAGATTATAGCAAAGACATGGAAGCAAGCTAAGTGCTCATTGACACAGGAATGGATAAAGAAAAGGTTATATATAGACCAAATGGAACATATTATTCAGCCTAAAATAAGAATGTTGTTACTTGTAGCATTATGAACAAATTCTTTAAAATCTTTGCTAGATAATATGTGTTACACATATGAAAGCAAATATGACAAACCACCTTATATGAGCAATATGAAATATTGCAACTCAAGAATAGAAGTGGGAAGGGCGAATAGATGGGGATTGGATTATCTGAAGTCATAAAGCTTCAATTACACATGATGGGTAAGACTTAGAGACTTATTATATAGTACATTGTGAAGAGATAAAATAGTATCAAATAGTTAAGTATTTATGGATAAAGTAAATTTCATATCAAATATTCTTTATATAAACAATAAGAAGAAAATTATTAAATATAATAGATATATTTATGATATTACTTATGGTGATAATTCCCCACATGAACATGTATCAAGTAGGTCATCAAGGTAAATGAATTAAATATCTACATTCAATTTACTTCTCATGTTTTACTTTTACTGAAAAAAAAATCTTATTTATTATTAGTTTATTTATTTAGAGTCATTATGGCTGTGTAACTAAGAAAGATTTATACTCAAAATCTTCCTGTTGCTGCATCCAAAGGATAGGGAATGCATGTGTATAGCAATATGCCCCTTTCAGTTCCCAAAATTATAAAACACATTTTAGTTTTCAAAGAAATTTTTATTCTTAAATCATGATAAAATACATATCACTCAAAAATTAGTCTTAGTATTTTAAATGATTAAGGTGTATTCATGATGCCATATAAACCATCAGTACTATCCATCATAGTGCTCTATCATCTTCTACAACTGAGATTCTAGTCATTAAAAATGAAAACAAAAAAATGAATATTGCTGGCTGGATATAAAATTAATTCAAACAAATCAATAGTCTTCCTTTATATAAATAATAAACAGGCTGAGAAAAAAATTATAGAAAAGACACTATTCACAATAGTCACAAATGATATAAAATATCTTGGTGTGACTCTAACCAAGCAAGTGAAAAATCTGTACAAAAAGAACTTCAGGTCTCTGAAGAAAGAAATCAAAGAAGACCTCAGAAGTTGGAAAGGTCTCCTATGCTCATGGATTGGCAGGATTAATATAGTAAAACTTGCCATTTTACCAAAAGCAATCTACAGATTCAGTTCAAGCCCCATCAGAATTCCAACTCAATTCTTCACAGACTCGGAAAGAGCAATTTGCAAATTCATCTGGAATAATAAAAACCTAGGATAACGAAAACAATTCTCAACAATAAAAGAAACTCTGGTGGAATCACCATGCCTGATCTTAGGCTTTAATACAGAGCAATTGTGATGAAAAACAAACAAACAACAATAAAAAAAAGCATGGTATTGGTACAGAGATAGACAGGTAAGTCAATGGGATAGATTTGAAGACCCAGTAATGAAACCACACACCTTTAGTCACTTGATCTTTGACAAAGGAGCTAAAACCATCCAGTGGAAAAAAACAGCATTTTCAACAAATGGTGCAGGTTCAACTGGCAGTTAGCATGTAGAGGAATGAAAATTGATCCTTTCTTATCTCCCTGTACAAAGCTCAAGTCCAAGAGGATCAAGGACCTCTACATAAAACCAAACACACTGAATCTAATAGAAGAGAAAGTGGAGAAAATCCTGGAAAACATGGGGACAGGGGAAAATTTCATGTATAGAACACCAATGGCTTATGCTCTAAAATTCAAGAATTGACAAATGGGACGTCATAAAATTGCAAACTTCTGTAAGGCAAAGGATACTATCATTAGGACAAAACAGCAACCAACAGATTAGGAATAGATCTTTACCAATCCTACATCCCATAGAGGGCTAATATCCAATATGTATAAAGAATTCAAGAAGTTAGACTCCAGAGAAACAAAGAACCCTATTAAAAAATAGAGACCAGAGGTAAACAGAATTTTCAACTGAGGAAACTCAAATGGCCAAGAAGCACCTAAAGAAATGTTCAACATCCTTAGTCATCAGGGAAATACAAATCAAAACAACCCTAAGATTCCACCTCTCACATCAGTCAGAATGGCTACGAACAAAAACTCAGTTGACACCAGATGTTGCTGAGGATGTAGAGAAAGAGGAACACTCCTTCATTGCTGGTGTGGTTGCAAGCTGATACAACTACTCTGGAAATCATTCAGACAGTTCCTCAGAAATTTGGACAAAATACTACAAGAGGACCCAGCTATACCATTCCTGACCATATAACTAGAGGATGCTCCAACATGTAATAAGGACAAATTCTCCACTTGGTTCATTTCAGCCATATTTACAATAGCCAGAAGCTAGAAAGAACCCAGATGTCCCTCAACAGATACAGAAAATGTGGTACATTTACACAATGACTATACTAAGCTATTAAAAACAATGACTTCACAAAATTCCCAGGCAAATGTATGGATCTAGAAAATATTATCCTGAGTGTGGTAACTCATTCACAACAGAACACACATAGTATATACTCACTAATAAGTGGATATTAGGCAAAGAGCATGGAATGCCCATGATACAACTCAAGGACCACATGAAGATCAAGAGGAAAGAATACCAAAGAGTGGATGCTTCAATCCTACTTAGCAGAGGAACAATATAATTGATTCATGTGGGAGGTCCAAGCCCACTGTGATTGGTGCAACCCCTAAGCAAGTGATCCTGGACTGCAAAAGAAAGCAGGTTGAGCATGCCTTGGAGAGCATAATTTCTGCTTCCTTCCTTGAGTTTCTACCTCTGGGATGGACTGTATACTGTAAGCAAATAAACCCTTTCTCCATCCCCTAGCCCCATAGCTCTGTGATTTTTGACTATGTACCCATATCAAGTAGAGTCATCTTAGGATGAATTCAAAGCAAATGGGAACTTTACCTGGTTTTTTTAAAGTATAGTGTCCACTCCAACTATAAATATTAACCTGGTTCACATCTCCCCTCATGTTCTAGGTACTCCAACTAGATATTTGGAGGTGACTAATTCAGAAAGGCCAAAGGTAGTGTACCATGGAAATAGCATGAAATCAAAATCATAGAGAGCAAGTGTGACTTATATTTACCTCGAAGTTGTAAGATGCTATTCTTTAGCCTCTTAACTTGGCTATTTTGACACTCAATGAATATCATGGGGATGAAGGATCTTCAATATTGGCAATCCATTGTGTAGAGAAGTCAGAAAATCAGGTTGCATTATGTAGAAATGGCTGATAGGAATTAAAATACCAAGTCCAGGATACATGTTTCTTCCCCTAAATCAGATGTCCTTACATTTCGTGATCAGTGCACATCTACTGTCTAGTGTCTGCTCATATCTGCTTCAATTTTTCAACCCCAAAACAGAGAACTATATTATTCTTATACTACAATCCCTGCCCAAACCATATCTCATGAGAAGATAAGCTGTTCCTAAAACTTAATCTACCAAGCTTTCTACTAAATAACCAAACCTTGATTGAACCTGATCAAAAGGCAGATGATTAAATTGGTCTAGAAATTTTGATTTGTTCATCTTGCACACACACACACACACACACACACACACACACACACACACATGCACATACACACACACACACAGGTAACTCAGATAAATAGATAATTTCTAAACATGCTCAAAAAGGATCTTTGAAGTTCTTGAATACTCTGTAGCTTCTGACGCTTATTTTCTTCTGTTTCTGTCTTCTTATATACTTGTAATAAGTTCTGTTTTATTTGACAATATCTATTGCAATTTTAGACTTTTCATCTTGATGTTTCTCCATATCCTTATCCCATAGTCTTGGATAACAAGTAAAATGAAGTATCCATACTTAGGTCTTCCTTCTTCCTTCATGTGGTTTGTGCATTTTATCTTAGGTATTCAGAGCTTCTGGACTAATATCCACTTATCAGTGAGTGCATACCATGTGTATTCTTTTGTGACTAGGTTACATCACTCAGGATGATATTTTCTAGTTCCCATCCATTTGCCTAAGAATTTCATGAAGTCACTGTTTTTAATAGCTGAGTAGTACTCCATTGTGTAGATGTACCACATTTTCTGTATCCATTCTTCTGTTGAGGGACATCTGGGTTGTTTACAGGTTCTGGTAATTATAAAGAAGGCTGCTATGAATATAGTGGAGCATGTGTCCTCATTACATGTTGGAGCATATTCTGGATATATGCCCAGGAGTCGTATAGCTGGGTCCTCTGGTAGTACTATGTCTAACTTTTTGAGGAACTGCCAAACTGATTTCCAGAGTGGTTGTACCAGTTTGCAATCCCACAGCAATGAAATAGTGTTCCTTATTCTCTACATCCACACCAGCATTTGCTGTCACCTGAGTTTTTGATCTTAGACATTCTGACTAGTGTGAGGTAGAATCTTGGGGTTGTTTTGATTTTCATTTCCCTCAGTCCTTCTTAGAAGGGGGAGCAAAATGCCAATGGGAGGAGATACAGAGACAAAGTGTGGAGCAGAGACTGAAGGAAAGACAATACAGAGACTGCCCCACCTGAGGATCAATACCATATACAGTAACTAAACCCAGACACTATTGTGGATGCCACAAGTGCTTACTGACAGGATATGGCTGTCTCCTGAGAGGCTCTCCTAGTGCCTGACAAATACAGAAGTGGATGCTCTCAGCCAACCATTGGACTGAGCCCAAGGTCCCCAATAGAGGAACTAGAGAAAGGACCCAAGGAACTGAAGGAGCTTGCAGCCCCATAAGAGGAACAACAATATGAACCACCCAGTACCCCCAGATCTCCGAAGGACTAAACCACCAACCAAAGAGTATACATAGAGGGACCTATGGCTCCAGCTGCACATGTACATCAATATTGTTGGACATTAATGGGAGGAGAATAAAATCATTAATCAGAGTAGAATAAAAATAAAGCTGCTTCAGCCTTAGCATGGCTGGAGTCATGTTATAAAAAATAATAATAATCCATTGGTTGGTATCAATTCTCCTTAGCTAGATAGTATTTCTCTGTTCTTTCAATTATTTAAACTGTATAATATACCATAATTGACACAGGTTATACAAGCCAAAAAAGATGGTCAGTGTCAATAGGTTTTCAAATTCAATATGGACATGAACTATTACATTAAATAGAGAATATATTTATTAGTATTTATTGTATAAAACAAAATGTTTCATGTTGATATTTTTATACATACATATAGCATGCCACAATAATACTACTTCCTTATTGTCCTACCACATTTGACCCCAGCTTCCTTCCCCTTCTCTGGTAGTTTTCTTTCTATTTCCTAGACATTTCCACCATAGATTCTATATATGAGAGAAAACACACAATATTTGTCTTTCTGAGCCTAACTTATATTCTTAATATGTTGATATACACTTTACTTTCTTTTTCCTGCTCATGTGGTCTCATTCTTCTTCATGATGGAATAAAACTTAAATCTGTGGGTATGACACTTTTCTTTTAAAAAAAATCCAAGTAAAAATGAATTAAACAAGTATGGCCCATGAATCTAAATGCTTAACACAGAGGCTAAATAAAAAGGCACACTTTAGTAACCACACAGATTTACTTCTGCTATCATTGTTCTATGTCCTCTAGTTTGTTCTTCTAAATAATTAATAAAAGTAGATAATTTTATTTTATGAATAGCAAAATGAAAACTTTGTGGAGAGAACTAATTTGATCCATATGAAGACTTAAACTTGATTGTCCAGGAATCATATCTGCTTTCTACTGTTCCTCCCTGCACTGGTAAGACTACAAGAACAGTGGTAATTAAAAGTATCCTACAATGACAATCCTCTTGCAGTTGTTTGGTGAAAATGATGATGTTCTGCCATAATACTTGTTCTTCATTCTGTTTTAGTGTATAATTTCAGATCCCTGGTTGACCTCAATAAGGAAAAATTGACCTTTACTATTAATACTATTAGCTGATATGACCTGGGCATTTGGGAACAAGTGTTTTGGGCTATTTGTACATTTAAAAGAAGCTCACAATGACACTTTGTCCATTCCATGTTTTCCTTTCCTAGATTTATTAGAATAAAAAAAAAAAGGTAGCGATAGTTTCTATTTTATTCACTTGATGTAGGAAATGGGATTAGTACAAATCCACAACAAGATGTGGTAGTACTTACCTATAATCTGAGCACCCAGGAGGCTGACATCAAATCAAATCAAATATCAAAGTCAATGTGACCCTTTCTCAGAAGCGAGGTTAGGGAAAAGGAGGAAAAAGGGGAAGAGAAATGAAGAAGTCCAGATATACTCATGAAAATCCTTTTATAACACCATCACTTTCAAACTACTTTCATAGCTCCATTAAAATACTTGAACCATATCTAATTATTCTCATTTTACAGATGAGGAAACCAAGGTCAGAGCGATTAAGTAACTTGTTTAGGGCCAGCCAAGATTAGAAATGTGAGTTTTGGAAGACCAGTATTATTCTTAATTGCTTTAATAGTTTCCCCTCATCTGTTAGTTTACAGGTCTCCTAGTTCAGTCTCGTTTCTTCTAAGCCTGGTCTCATTTCTTCAGAGTCTTAGAACTGTGAGTCCTAAGATACTTAACATAGCTATGTTACCATGTTTTTGGCCTGTGGCCCCTAATACAACAAAACACATAGAGGTAGTCACTATGCAAACTATCTATTACTGGCTAAGCTTGGTGACAGAGGCAGAAGAGCCTGAGGGTTCCGGATCTTCCTATCAACATATCAGCAAACAGTCCCAGCCTAAATAAATGTATAATATATCATCAATGCAGCACCTAAATGAGAAAGAAGCCTGTTTTTTTTCTGTCTACATGGTATTTCTCATCCAGAAAATGTATTGTCAAAACTTAAGAGGCTACTGACAAAGAGTCCTTGGGGAGAAATAACCAGCAGTGGAAATCATATGGTCTGGGGAGAATACTAAACTGGAGATTAGCAAATCATGCTTCAATATTTCTCATTCTGTAGGTTCTGGTGTCACTATTTATAAAAGGAATAATTCAGGTTCTGTTGTATATAAGGTTTCGTATAGCTCTAACACTTTACCAAATTGTATGCAATCAAGTCTTTACATAAGATATCTATGTATGCATGATTTATTTAGAGTAGAGCACATTCAATTAGGCTGATGTGTTTAATTTTTGTTATGAAATTTGGGAAATGTTAGATGCCGGTACAAACATTCAAAACTAATTTGGTATCAGTGTCTTTTTCTTCTATAAAGTGTTTTAAGGACAAAGTAGGTAGAAATTAAATGAGAAAATGTAGAGTTTTCTTGCAAATAAGAAAATTAGGCCAGAAGGTGGTGGCACACTCCTTTAATCCCAGCACTTAAGAGGTAGAGGCAGGTGGATTTTGAGTTTGGGCCAGCCTGGTCTACAGAGTGAGTTCCAGGACAGCCAGGGCTACAGAGAGAAACCCTGTCTCTCAAAAAACCAAAAGAAAAAAAAAGAAGAGAAAATTAAATTAGATAATACAAATTAGTCTCAGAATTATTTCTGAGACTCCATTTTGTCCCACTAGATCTTCTACCTCTGTACATGAAAGTAAGAAAGTGAAATTGGTAACATCGAACCTTAAGGCAAAACATACAAACTACTCTGTGAAAAGCTTACTTATTTCATTGACAAGAGGAATACTATGTCATATTTATTGAACTATGTATTTATTTAATAAACATTTTATCAGAACCAACTGCATGACATTTGAAATATAGAGATAAATGAGATGCGGAATAATTCAAAGCAATAGTGTGATGTTCTTGTTATACTGTTCTGAGTTACTCAAATATATACATATATATACACACACATATATACATATATGTATACATATATACATATATGCATGTATATACATTATGTATGTAT